>NW_027515022.1:70394-99031 GCF_048772815.1 Callospermophilus lateralis | reverse complement strand
CCAACTGGGATTTGTGTACTTGTCATTGCCACCACGTATCATCAACATTGATTGAAAAAATATTTGCTTGTATTTTGGAAACTTGTAATTTATTTGAAGCTATTCAACCCCTCTCAATGAAAGTGCTTTTCCACAGTCACTACTTAGGGCTACTTGAAGTGGAAACAAACCCTAGAGACAAAACTGAGAACTACTTTTTTTGTCAAGTTTCGAAGAGCTACTACAAACCATGTTGGATTTAGAGTTCCAACTTCATCTATGTAGGAGAGAACAGAGGGAAACCTAAATATAAAAACTGCTACTGTCGACTAACGCTTCAACCTAAAGAACAAAATTTGGTGAGCCAAGTGGGATTTTGTACTTGTCATTACCACCACGTATCTTCAAGATTGGGTGAAAAAATATTTGCTGGTATTTCGGAAACCCGTTATTTCTTAGAAGCTTGGCAACCCCTCTCAATGAAAGTGCTTTTCCACATTCTGTGCCTAGGGCTACTTGAAGAGGAAACAAACCATAGAGACAAAACTGAGAACTACTTTATTGTCACGTTTCAAAGAGCTACTACAAACCATGTTGGATTTAGCGTTCCATATTTATCTATGTATAGGAGAGAACAGAGTGAAACCTAAATATAAAAATTGCTACTCTAAAAGAACGCTTCAACCTAGAAGAGCACAATTTGGTGAGCCAAGATGTATTTGTGTACTGATAATTACCACCACGTATCATCAATATTGGGTAAAATAATATTTGGTGGTATTTGAAAAACTCGTAATTTCTTGGAAGCTTGGCAACCCGTTTCAAGGAAGGTGCTTTTCCAGAGTCTCTGCTTAGGGCTACTTGAAGAGGAAACAAACCATAGACACAAAATTGAGAACTACTTTTTTTTTGTCAAGATTCAAGGAGTCACTACAAACCATGTTGGATTTACAGTTCAAAATTCATCTATCTATATAGGAGAGAACAGAGGGAAACCTAAATATAAAAAGTGCTACTGTAGTCGAACGCTTCAAACTAGAAGAACAAAATTTGGTGAGCAAAGTGGGATTTATGTACTTGTCACTACCACCACGTATCATCCAGATTGGTTGAAAAAATATTTGTTGGTATTTCGGAAATCGTAATTTCTTGGAAGCTTGGCAACCCCTTTCAATGAAAGTGCTTTTCCACTGTCTCTGCTTAGGGCTACTTGAAGAGGATACAAGCAATAGAGACAAAACTGAGAATGAACGCTTCAAACTAAAAGAACAAAATTTGGTGAGCTTAGTGGGATTTGTGTACTTGTCATTACCACCAAGTATCATACATATTGGGTGAAAAAATATTTGCTAGTATTTCGGAAACTCGTAATTTCTTGGAAGCTTGGCAACCCCTTTCAATGAAAGTGCTTTTCCATAGTCTCTGCTTAGGGATACTTGAAGAGGAAACAAATCATAGAGACAAAACTGAGAACTACTTTTTTTGGTCATGTTTCAAAGAGCTACTACAAACCATGTTGGATTTAGATTTCCAAATTCATCTATCTATATGGGAGAGAACAGAGGGAAACCTAAAAATATAAACTGCTACTGTAGAAGAATACTTCAACTTAGAAGAACACAATTTGGTGAGCCAAGTGGGATTTGTGTACTGATCATTGCGACCACGTATCATCAAGATTGGGTGAAAAAATATTTGCTGGTGTTTTGGAAAGTCGTTATTTCTTAGAAGCTTGGCAACTTCGATCAATGAAAGTGCTTTTCTACAGTCTGTGCCTAGGGCTACTTGAAGAGGAAACAAACCATAGAGACAAAAGTGAGAACTATTTTATTTTGTCAATTTTCAAAGAGCTACTACAAAAGATGTTGGATTTGGAGTTCCAAATTCATCTCTCTATATAGGAGTGAACAGAGTGAAACCTAAATATAAAAACTGCTACTGTGGAAGAACACTTCAACCTCGAAGAACACAATTTGGTGAGAGAAGTGGGATTTATGTATTTGTCACTACCACCACGTATGATCCAGATTGGTTGAAAAAATATTTGTTGATATTTCGGAAACTCGTAATTTCTTGGAAGCTTGGCAACCCCTTTCAATGAAAGTGCTTTTCCACTGTCTCTGCTTAGGGCTACTTGAAGAGGATACAAGCAATAGAGACAAAACTGAGAACTCCTTTATTTTGTCAAGTTTTAAAGAGCAACTACAAACCATGTTGGATTTAGAGTTCCAAATTCATGTATCTATATAGGAGAGAACAGAGTGAAACCTAAATATAAAAACTGCTACTGTAGACGAACTCTTAAACCTAGAAAAACAAAATTTGGTGAGCCAAGTGGGAATTGTGTACTGATCATTACCACCACGTATCATCAAGATTGGGTGAAAAAATACTTGCTGGCATTTCGGAAACACGTTATTTCTTAGAAGCTTGGCAATCCCTCTCAATTAAAGTGCTTTTCCACAGTCTGTGCCTAGAGCTACTTCAAGAGGAAACAAACCATAGAGACATAACTGAGAACTCCTTTATTTTGTCAAGTTTCAAAGAGCTACTACAAACCATGTTGGATTTAGAGTTCCAAATTCATCTATCTATATAGGAGAGAACAGAGTGAAACCTAAATATAAAAACTGCTACTGTCGACAAACACTTAAACCTAGAAGAACACAATTTGGTGAGCCAACTGGGATTTGTGTACCGATCATTACCACCACGTATCATAAAGATTGGGTGAAAAAATATTTGCTGGTGTTTCGGAAACTAGTTATATCTTAGAAGCTTGGCAACCCCACTCAATGAAAATACTTTTCCACAGTCTGTGCCTAGGGCTACTTGAAGAGGAAAGAAACCATAGAGACAAAACTGAGAAATACTATTTTGTCAAGTTTCAAAGAGATACTACAAATTATGTTGGATTTAGAGTTCCAAATTCATCTATCTATATAAGAGAGAACAGAGTGAAACCTACATATAAAAACTGCTACTGTAGACGAACGCTTCAACCAAGAAGAACACAATTTGGTGAGCCAAGTGGGATTTTTGTACTGATCATTACCACCACGTATCATCAAGATTGGGTGAAAAAATATTTGCTGGTGTTTCGGAAACTCGTTATTTCTTAGAAGCTTGGCAACCCCTCTAAATGAAAGTGCTTTTCCACAGTCTGTGCCTAGGGCTACTTGAAGAAGAAACAAACCATAGAGACAAAACTGAGAACTCCTTTATTTTGTCAAGTTTCAAAGAGCTACTAAAACCATGTTGGATTTAGAATTCCAAATTCATCTATCTATATAGAAGAGAACAAATTGAAACCTAGAAATAAAAACTGCTACTGGAAAGGAACGCTTCAACCTAGAAGAAAAACTTTGGTGAGCCAAGTGGGATATTTGTACCTGTCATTACCACCATGTATCATCCAGATTGGTTGAAAAAAATATTTGCTGGTATTTCTGAAACTCATAATTTCTTGGAAGGTTGGCAACCCCTTTCAATAAAAGTAATTTTCCACAGTCTGTGCCTAGGGCTACTTGAAGAGGAAACAAACCATAAAGACAAAACTGAGAACTCCTTTATTTTGTGAAGTTTCAAAGAGCTACTACAAACCATGTTGGATTTTGAGTTCCAAATTCATCTATCTATATAAGAGAGAACAGAGTGAAACCTACATATAAAAACTGCTAATGTAGACGAACGCTTCAACTTAGAAGAACCCAATTTGGTGAGCCAAGTGGGATTTGTGTACTGATCATTACCACAATGTATCATCAATATTGGGTGAAGTAATATTTGCTGGTGTTTCGGAAACTTGTTATTTCTTAGAAGCTTGGCAACCCCTCTCAATGACAGTGCATTTCCACAGTCTGTGCCTAGGGCTACTTGAAGAGGAAACAAACCATAGAGACAAAACTGAGAACTCCTTTGTTTTGTCCAGTTTCAAAGAGCTACTACAAACCATGTTGGATTTAGAGTTCTAAATTCATCTATCTATATAGGAGAGAACAGAGTGAAACCTAAAATTAAAAACTGCTACTGTAAACGAACGCTTCAACCTAGAAGAACAAAATTTGGTGAGCAAAGTGGGATTTGTGTACTTGTCATTACCACCACGTATCATCCAGATTGGGTGAAAAAATATTTGCTGGTATTTCGGATACTCGTAATTTCTTGGAAGCTTGGCAACCCCTTTCAATGAAAGTGCTTTTCCACTGTCTCTGCTTAGGGCTACTTGAAGGGGAAACAAACCATAGAGACAAAACTGAGAACAATCGCTTCAACCCAGAAGAACAAAATTTGGTGAGCCTAGTGGGATTTGTGCACTTGTCATTACCACCATGTATCATGAAGATTGGGTGAAAAAATATTTGCTGGTATTACGGAAACTGGTAATTTCTTGGAAGCTTGGCAACCCCTTTCAATGAAAGTGCTGTTCCCCAGTCTCTGCTTAGGGCTACTTGAAGAGGAAACAAACCATAGAGACAAAACTGAGAATTCCTTTATTTTTTCAAGTTTCAAAGGGCTACTACAAATCATGTTGGATTTAGAGTTCCAAATTCATCTATCTATATAGGAGAGAACAGAGGGAAACCTAAAAATACAAACAGCTCCTGTAAACAAACGCTTCAACCTAGAAAAACAAAATTTGGTGAGTCAAGTGGGATTTGTGTATCGATCATTACCACTAAGTATCATCAAGATTGGGTGAAAAAATATTTGCTGGTATTTCGGAAACTCGTTATTTCTTGGAAGCTTGGCAGCCCCTTTCAATGAAAGTGCTTTTCCACTGTCTCTGCTTAGGGCTACTTGAAGAAAAAACAAAGCATAGAGTCAAAACTGAGAACTACTTTTTTTTTGTCAAGTTTCAAAGAGCGACTAGAAACCATGTTGGATTTAGAGTTCCAAATTCATCTATCTATATAAGAAAGAACAGAGTAGAACCTAAAATTAAAAACTGCTACTGTAAATGAACGCTTCAACCTAGAAGAACAAAATTTGGTGAGCCAAGTGGGATTTGTATACCTATCATTACCATCAGGTATAATCAAGATTGGGTGAAAAAATATTTGCTGGTATTTCGGAAACTGGTAATTTCTTGGAAGCTTGTCAACCCCTTTCAAAGAAAGTGCTGTTCTACAGTCTCTGCTTAGGGCTACTTTTAGAGCAAACAAACCATAGAGACAAATCTGAGAATTCCTTTATTTTGTCAAGTTTCAAAGAGCTACTACAAACCATGTTGGATTTAGAGTTCCAAATTCATCTATCTATATAGGAGAGAACAGAGGGAAACCTAAAAATATAAACAGCTGCTGTAAACGAACGCTTCAACCTAGAAGAACAAAATTTGGTGAGTCAAGTGGGATTTGTGTACCGATCATTAACACCAAGTATCATCAAGATTGGGTGAAAAAATATTTGCTGGCATTTCGGAAACTCGTTATTTCTAGGAAGCTTTTCAACCTTTGTCAATGAAAGTGCTTTTCCACAGTCTCTACTTAGGGCTACTTGAAGAAAAAACAAAGCATTGAGTCAAAACTGAGAACTACTTTTTTTTGTCAAGTTTCAAAGAGCGACTACAAACCATGTTGGATTTAGAGTTCCAAATTCATCTATCTATATAGGAGAGAACAGAGGGAAACCTAAATATAAAAACGACTACTCTAGCCGAACGCTTCAACCTAGAAGAACAAAATTTGATGAGCCAAGTGGGATTTGTGTAATGATCATTATCACCAAGTATCATCAAGATTGGGTGAAAAAATATTTGCTGGTATTTCGGAAACTCATTATTTCTTAGAAGCTTGGCAACCCCTGTCAATGAAAGTTCTTTTCCACAGTCTGTGCCTAGGGCTACTTGAAGAGGAAACAAACCATAGAGACAAAAGTGAGAACTCCTTTATTTTGACAAGTTTCAAAGAGCTACTACAAACCATGTTGGATTTAGAGTTCCAAATTCATCTATCTATATAGGAGAGAACAGAGGGAAACCTAAAATTAAAAACTACTACTGTAAACGAACGCTTCTACCTAGAAGAAGAAAATTTGGTGAGCCAAGTGGGATTTGTGTACCGATTATTACCACCACGTATCATCATGATTGAGTGAAAAAATATTTGCCATTATTTCGGAGACTCGTAATTTCTTGGAGGGTTGGCAACCCCTTTCAATGAAAGTGCTTTTCCACAGACTCTGCTTAGGGCTACTTGAAGAGGAAACAAATCATAGAGACAAAACTGAGAACTCCTTTATTTTTTCAAGATTCAAAGGGCTACTAGAAACCATGTTGGATTTATAGTTCCAAATTCATCTATCTATATAGGAGAGAACAGACTGAAACCTAAAAGTAAAAACTGCTACTGTAAACGAACGCTTCAACATAGAAGAAGAAAATTTGGTGAGCCAAGTGGGATTTGTGTACCGATCATTACCATCAGGTATCATCAAGATTGGGTGAAAAAATATTTGCTGGTATTTCGGAAACTGGTAATTTCTTGGAAGCTTGGCAACCCCTTTCAATGAAAGTGCTGTTCCACAGTCTCTGCTTAGGGCTACTTGAAGAAGAAACAAACTATAGAGAAAAAACTGAGAACTACTTTTTTTTTGTCAAGTTTTAAAGAGCGACTACAAACCATGTTGGATTTAGAGTTCCAAATTCATCTATCTATATAGGAGAGAACTGAGGAAAACCTAAAAATATAAACAGCTGCTGCAAACGAATGCTTCAACCTAGAAGAACAAAATTTGGTGAGTCAAGTGGGATTTGTGTACCGACCATTACCACCAAGTATCATCAAGATTGGGTGAAAAAATATTTGCTGCCATTTCGGAAACTCGTTATTTCTAGGAAGCTTGTCAACCCCTTACAATGAAAGTGCTTTTCCACAGTCTCTGCTTTGGGCTACTTGAAGAGGAAACAAACCATAGAGACAAAATTGAGAACTTTTTTTTTTGCCAAGTTTCAAAGAGCTACTACAAACCATGTTGAATTTAGAGTTCCAAATTCATCTATTTACACAGGAGAGAACAGAGGGAAACCTAAATTTAAAAAACTGCTACTGTAGACGAACGCTTCAACCTAGAAGAACAAAATTTGGCGAGCCAAGTAGGATTTGTGTAGTGATCATTACCACCAAGTATCATCAAGTTTGGGTGAAAAAATATTTGCTGGTATTTCGGAAACTCTTTATTTCTTAGAAGCCTGGCAACCCCTCTCAATGAAAGTGCTTTTCCTCAGTCTGTGCATAGGGCTACTTGAAGAGGAAACAAACCATAGAGACAAAACTGAGAACTCTTTAATTTTGTCAAGTTTCAAAAGCTACTACAAACAATGTTGGATTTAGAGTTCCAAATTCATCTATCTATATAGGAGAGAACAGAGGGAAACCTAAAAATAAAAACTGCTACTGTAAAGGAACGCTTCAAACTAGAAGAACAAAATTTGGTGAGCCAAGTGGGATTTGTGTAATGATCATTACCACCATGGATTGGGTGAAAAACTATTTGCTGGTATTTCGAATCTCGTTATTTCTTAGAAGCTTGGCAACCCCTCTCAATGAAAGTGCTTTTCCACTATCTGTGCCTACGGCTATATGAAGAGGAAACAAACCATAGAGACAAAATTGAGAACTACATTATTTTGTCAAGTTTCAAAGAGCTACTAAAAACCATGTTGCATTTAGAGTTCCAAATTCATCTATCTATATAGGAGAGAACAGAGGGAAACCTAAATATAAAAACTGCTACTGTAGACGAACGCTTCAACCTAGAAGAACACAATTTGGTGAGCCAAGTGAGATTTGTGTACTGGTCATTACAACCACGTATCATCAAGATTGGTTGAAAAAATATTTGCGGGTATTTCGGAAACTCGTTATTTCTTAGAAGCTTGGCAACCCCTCTCAATGAAAGTGCTTTTCCACAGTCTGTGCCTAGGGCTACTTGAAGAGGAAACAAACCATAGAGACAAAAATGAGAACTCCTTTATTTTGTCAAGTTTCACATAGCTACTAAAAACCATGTTGGATTTAGTGTTCCAAAATCATCTATCTATATAGGAAAGAACAAAGGGAAACCTAAAAATAAAAACTGCTACTGTAAATGAACGCTTCAACCTAGAAGAACAAAATTTGGTGAGCAAAGTGGGATTTGTGTACTTGTCATTACCACCACGTATCATCAAGATTGGGTGAAAAAATATTTGCTGGTATTTCGAATTTTCGTAATTTCTTGGAAGCTTCGCAAACCCTTTCACTGAAAGTGCTTTTCCTCATTCTCTGATTAGGGCTACTTGAAGAGGAAACAAACCATAGAGACAAAACTGAGAACTACTTTTTTTTGTCACCTGTCAAAGAGCTAGTACAAGCCATTTTGGATTTAGAGTTCCAAATTCATCTATCTATATATGAGAGAACAGAGTGAAACCTAAAAATAAAATCTGCTAATGTAAACGAATGCTTCAACCTAAAAAAACAAAATTTGTTTAGCCAACTGGGATTTGTGTACTTGTCCTTGCCACCACGTATCATCAACATTGCTTGAAAAAATATTTGCTGGTATTTCATAAACTCGTAATTTCTTGGAAGCTTGGCAACCCCTCTCAATTAAAGTGCTTTTCCATAGTCTCTGCTTAGGGCTACTTGAAGTGGAAACAAACCTTAGAGACAAAACTGAGAACTGTTTTTCTGTCAAGTTTCAAAGAGCTACTAGAAACCATGTTGGATTTAGATTTCCAAATTCATCTATCTATATAGGAGAGAACAGAGGGAAACCTAAAAATAAAAACTGCTATTGTAAACGAACGCTTCAACCTAAAAAAACAAAATTTGGTGAGCCAACTGGGATTTGTGTACTTGTCATTGCCACCACGTATCATCAACATTGATTGAAAAAATATTTGCTTGTATTTTGGAAACTTGTAATTTATTTGAAGCTATTCAACCCCTCTCAATGAAAGTGCTTTTCCACAGTCACTACTTAGGGCTACTTGAAGTGGAAACAAACCCTAGAGACAAAACTGAGAACTACTTTTTTTGTCAAGTTTCGAAGAGCTACTACAAACCATGTTGGATTTAGAGTTCCAACTTCATCTATGTAGGAGAGAACAGAGGGAAACCTAAATATAAAAACTGCTACTGTCGACTAACGCTTCAACCTAAAGAACAAAATTTGGTGAGCCAAGTGGGATTTTGTACTTGTCATTACCACCACGTATCTTCAAGATTGGGTGAAAAAATATTTGCTGGTATTTCGGAAACCCGTTATTTCTTAGAAGCTTGGCAACCCCTCTCAATGAAAGTGCTTTTCCACATTCTGTGCCTAGGGCTACTTGAAGAGGAAACAAACCATAGAGACAAAACTGAGAACTACTTTATTGTCACGTTTCAAAGAGCTACTACAAACCATGTTGGATTTAGCGTTCCATATTTATCTATGTATAGGAGAGAACAGAGTGAAACCTAAATATAAAAATTGCTACTCTAAAAGAACGCTTCAACCTAGAAGAGCACAATTTGGTGAGCCAAGATGTATTTGTGTACTGATAATTACCACCACGTATCATCAATATTGGGTAAAATAATATTTGGTGGTATTTGAAAAACTCGTAATTTCTTGGAAGCTTGGCAACCCGTTTCAAGGAAGGTGCTTTTCCAGAGTCTCTGCTTAGGGCTACTTGAAGAGGAAACAAACCATAGACACAAAATTGAGAACTACTTTTTTTTTGTCAAGATTCAAGGAGTCACTACAAACCATGTTGGATTTACAGTTCAAAATTCATCTATCTATATAGGAGAGAACAGAGGGAAACCTAAATATAAAAAGTGCTACTGTAGTCGAACGCTTCAAACTAGAAGAACAAAATTTGGTGAGCAAAGTGGGATTTATGTACTTGTCACTACCACCACGTATCATCCAGATTGGTTGAAAAAATATTTGTTGGTATTTCGGAAATCGTAATTTCTTGGAAGCTTGGCAACCCCTTTCAATGAAAGTGCTTTTCCACTGTCTCTGCTTAGGGCTACTTGAAGAGGATACAAGCAATAGAGACAAAACTGAGAATGAACGCTTCAAACTAAAAGAACAAAATTTGGTGAGCTTAGTGGGATTTGTGTACTTGTCATTACCACCAAGTATCATACATATTGGGTGAAAAAATATTTGCTAGTATTTCGGAAACTCGTAATTTCTTGGAAGCTTGGCAACCCCTTTCAATGAAAGTGCTTTTCCATAGTCTCTGCTTAGGGATACTTGAAGAGGAAACAAATCATAGAGACAAAACTGAGAACTACTTTTTTTGGTCATGTTTCAAAGAGCTACTACAAACCATGTTGGATTTAGATTTCCAAATTCATCTATCTATATGGGAGAGAACAGAGGGAAACCTAAAAATATAAACTGCTACTGTAGAAGAATACTTCAACTTAGAAGAACACAATTTGGTGAGCCAAGTGGGATTTGTGTACTGATCATTGCGACCACGTATCATCAAGATTGGGTGAAAAAATATTTGCTGGTGTTTTGGAAAGTCGTTATTTCTTAGAAGCTTGGCAACTTCGATCAATGAAAGTGCTTTTCTACAGTCTGTGCCTAGGGCTACTTGAAGAGGAAACAAACCATAGAGACAAAAGTGAGAACTATTTTATTTTGTCAATTTTCAAAGAGCTACTACAAAAGATGTTGGATTTGGAGTTCCAAATTCATCTCTCTATATAGGAGTGAACAGAGTGAAACCTAAATATAAAAACTGCTACTGTGGAAGAACACTTCAACCTCGAAGAACACAATTTGGTGAGAGAAGTGGGATTTATGTATTTGTCACTACCACCACGTATGATCCAGATTGGTTGAAAAAATATTTGTTGATATTTCGGAAACTCGTAATTTCTTGGAAGCTTGGCAACCCCTTTCAATGAAAGTGCTTTTCCACTGTCTCTGCTTAGGGCTACTTGAAGAGGATACAAGCAATAGAGACAAAACTGAGAACTCCTTTATTTTGTCAAGTTTTAAAGAGCAACTACAAACCATGTTGGATTTAGAGTTCCAAATTCATGTATCTATATAGGAGAGAACAGAGTGAAACCTAAATATAAAAACTGCTACTGTAGACGAACTCTTAAACCTAGAAAAACAAAATTTGGT
The DNA here is from genome assembly GCF_048772815.1 of Callospermophilus lateralis. NCBI lineage: Eukaryota > Metazoa > Chordata > Mammalia > Rodentia > Sciuridae > Callospermophilus > Callospermophilus lateralis. The sequence goes on along the minus strand of NW_027515022.1, from coordinate 87,922 downwards.
GAGCCAAGTGGGAATTGTGTACTGATCATTACCACCACGTATCATCAAGATTGGGTGAAAAAATACTTGCTGGCATTTCGGAAACACGTTATTTCTTAGAAGCTTGGCAATCCCTCTCAATTAAAGTGCTTTTCCACAGTCTGTGCCTAGAGCTACTTCAAGAGGAAACAAACCATAGAGACATAACTGAGAACTCCTTTATTTTGTCAAGTTTCAAAGAGCTACTACAAACCATGTTGGATTTAGAGTTCCAAATTCATCTATCTATATAGGAGAGAACAGAGTGAAACCTAAATATAAAAACTGCTACTGTCGACAAACACTTAAACCTAGAAGAACACAATTTGGTGAGCCAACTGGGATTTGTGTACCGATCATTACCACCACGTATCATAAAGATTGGGTGAAAAAATATTTGCTGGTGTTTCGGAAACTAGTTATATCTTAGAAGCTTGGCAACCCCACTCAATGAAAATACTTTTCCACAGTCTGTGCCTAGGGCTACTTGAAGAGGAAAGAAACCATAGAGACAAAACTGAGAAATACTATTTTGTCAAGTTTCAAAGAGATACTACAAATTATGTTGGATTTAGAGTTCCAAATTCATCTATCTATATAAGAGAGAACAGAGTGAAACCTACATATAAAAACTGCTACTGTAGACGAACGCTTCAACCAAGAAGAACACAATTTGGTGAGCCAAGTGGGATTTTTGTACTGATCATTACCACCACGTATCATCAAGATTGGGTGAAAAAATATTTGCTGGTGTTTCGGAAACTCGTTATTTCTTAGAAGCTTGGCAACCCCTCTAAATGAAAGTGCTTTTCCACAGTCTGTGCCTAGGGCTACTTGAAGAAGAAACAAACCATAGAGACAAAACTGAGAACTCCTTTATTTTGTCAAGTTTCAAAGAGCTACTAAAACCATGTTGGATTTAGAATTCCAAATTCATCTATCTATATAGAAGAGAACAAATTGAAACCTAGAAATAAAAACTGCTACTGGAAAGGAACGCTTCAACCTAGAAGAAAAACTTTGGTGAGCCAAGTGGGATATTTGTACCTGTCATTACCACCATGTATCATCCAGATTGGTTGAAAAAAATATTTGCTGGTATTTCTGAAACTCATAATTTCTTGGAAGGTTGGCAACCCCTTTCAATAAAAGTAATTTTCCACAGTCTGTGCCTAGGGCTACTTGAAGAGGAAACAAACCATAAAGACAAAACTGAGAACTCCTTTATTTTGTGAAGTTTCAAAGAGCTACTACAAACCATGTTGGATTTTGAGTTCCAAATTCATCTATCTATATAAGAGAGAACAGAGTGAAACCTACATATAAAAACTGCTAATGTAGACGAACGCTTCAACTTAGAAGAACCCAATTTGGTGAGCCAAGTGGGATTTGTGTACTGATCATTACCACAATGTATCATCAATATTGGGTGAAGTAATATTTGCTGGTGTTTCGGAAACTTGTTATTTCTTAGAAGCTTGGCAACCCCTCTCAATGACAGTGCATTTCCACAGTCTGTGCCTAGGGCTACTTGAAGAGGAAACAAACCATAGAGACAAAACTGAGAACTCCTTTGTTTTGTCCAGTTTCAAAGAGCTACTACAAACCATGTTGGATTTAGAGTTCTAAATTCATCTATCTATATAGGAGAGAACAGAGTGAAACCTAAAATTAAAAACTGCTACTGTAAACGAACGCTTCAACCTAGAAGAACAAAATTTGGTGAGCAAAGTGGGATTTGTGTACTTGTCATTACCACCACGTATCATCCAGATTGGGTGAAAAAATATTTGCTGGTATTTCGGATACTCGTAATTTCTTGGAAGCTTGGCAACCCCTTTCAATGAAAGTGCTTTTCCACTGTCTCTGCTTAGGGCTACTTGAAGGGGAAACAAACCATAGAGACAAAACTGAGAACAATCGCTTCAACCCAGAAGAACAAAATTTGGTGAGCCTAGTGGGATTTGTGCACTTGTCATTACCACCATGTATCATGAAGATTGGGTGAAAAAATATTTGCTGGTATTACGGAAACTGGTAATTTCTTGGAAGCTTGGCAACCCCTTTCAATGAAAGTGCTGTTCCCCAGTCTCTGCTTAGGGCTACTTGAAGAGGAAACAAACCATAGAGACAAAACTGAGAATTCCTTTATTTTTTCAAGTTTCAAAGGGCTACTACAAATCATGTTGGATTTAGAGTTCCAAATTCATCTATCTATATAGGAGAGAACAGAGGGAAACCTAAAAATACAAACAGCTCCTGTAAACAAACGCTTCAACCTAGAAAAACAAAATTTGGTGAGTCAAGTGGGATTTGTGTATCGATCATTACCACTAAGTATCATCAAGATTGGGTGAAAAAATATTTGCTGGTATTTCGGAAACTCGTTATTTCTTGGAAGCTTGGCAGCCCCTTTCAATGAAAGTGCTTTTCCACTGTCTCTGCTTAGGGCTACTTGAAGAAAAAACAAAGCATAGAGTCAAAACTGAGAACTACTTTTTTTTTGTCAAGTTTCAAAGAGCGACTAGAAACCATGTTGGATTTAGAGTTCCAAATTCATCTATCTATATAAGAAAGAACAGAGTAGAACCTAAAACTAAAAACTGCTACTGTAAATGAACGCTTCAACCTAGAAGAACAAAATTTGGTGAGCCAAGTGGGATTTGTATACCTATCATTACCATCAGGTATAATCAAGATTGGGTGAAAAAATATTTGCTGGTATTTCGGAAACTGGTAATTTCTTGGAAGCTTGTCAACCCCTTTCAAAGAAAGTGCTGTTCTACAGTCTCTGCTTAGGGCTACTTTTAGAGCAAACAAACCATAGAGACAAATCTGAGAATTCCTTTATTTTGTCAAGTTTCAAAGAGCTACTACAAACCATGTTGGATTTAGAGTTCCAAATTCATCTATCTATATAGGAGAGAACAGAGGGAAACCTAAAAATATAAACAGCTGCTGTAAACGAACGCTTCAACCTAGAAGAACAAAATTTGGTGAGTCAAGTGGGATTTGTGTACCGATCATTAACACCAAGTATCATCAAGATTGGGTGAAAAAATATTTGCTGGCATTTCGGAAACTCGTTATTTCTAGGAAGCTTTTCAACCTTTGTCAATGAAAGTGCTTTTCCACAGTCTCTACTTAGGGCTACTTGAAGAAAAAACAAAGCATTGAGTCAAAACTGAGAACTACTTTTTTTTGTCAAGTTTCAAAGAGCGACTACAAACCATGTTGGATTTAGAGTTCCAAATTCATCTATCTATATAGGAGAGAACAGAGGGAAACCTAAATATAAAAACGACTACTGTAGCCGAACGCTTCAACCTAGAAGAACAAAATTTGATGAGCCAAGTGGGATTTGTGTAATGATCATTATCACCAAGTATCATCAAGATTGGGTGAAAAAATATTTGCTGGTATTTCGGAAACTCATTATTTCTTAGAAGCTTGGCAACCCCTGTCAATGAAAGTTCTTTTCCACAGTCTGTGCCTAGGGCTACTTGAAGAGGAAACAAACCATAGAGACAAAAGTGAGAACTCCTTTATTTTGACAAGTTTCAAAGAGCTACTACAAACCATGTTGGATTTAGAGTTCCAAATTCATCTATCTATATAGGAGAGAACAGAGGGAAACCTAAAATTAAAAACTACTACTGTAAACGAACGCTTCTACCTAGAAGAAGAAAATTTGGTGAGCCTAGTGGGATTTGTGTACCGATTATTACCACCACGTATCATCATGATTGAGTGAAAAAATATTTGCCATTATTTCGGAGACTCGTAATTTCTTGGAGGGTTGGCAACCCCTTTCAATGAAAGTGCTTTTCCACAGACTCTGCTTAGGGCTACTTGAAGAGGAAACAAATCATAGAGACAAAACTGAGAACTCCTTTATTTTTTCAAGATTCAAAGGGCTACTAGAAACCATGTTGGATTTATAGTTCCAAATTCATCTATCTATATAGGAGAGAACAGACTGAAACCTAAAAGTAAAAACTGCTACTGTAAACGAACGCTTCAACATAGAAGAAGAAAATTTGGTGAGCCAAGTGGGATTTGTGTACCGATCATTACCATCAGGTATCATCAAGATTGGGTGAAAAAATATTTGCTGGTATTTCGGAAACTGGTAATTTCTTGGAAGCTTGGCAACCCCTTTCAATGAAAGTGCTGTTCCACAGTCTCTGCTTAGGGCTACTTGAAGAAGAAACAAACTATAGAGAAAAAACTGAGAACTACTTTTTTTTTGTCAAGTTTTAAAGAGCGACTACAAACCATGTTGGATTTAGAGTTCCAAATTCATCTATCTATATAGGAGAGAACTGAGGAAAACCTAAAAATATAAACAGCTGCTGCAAACGAATGCTTCAACCTAGAAGAACAAAATTTGGTGAGTCAAGTGGGATTTGTGTACCGACCATTACCACCAAGTATCATCAAGATTGGGTGAAAAAATATTTGCTGCCATTTCGGAAACTCGTTATTTCTAGGAAGCTTGTCAACCCCTTTCAATGAAAGTGCTTTTCCACAGTCTCGACTTAGGGCTACTTGAAGAAGAAACAAAGTATAGAGACAAAACTGAGAACTACTTTTTTTTGTCAAGTTTCAAAGAGCGACTACAAACCATGTTGGATTTAGAGTTCCAAATTCATCTATCTATATACTAGAGAACAGAGTGAAACCTAAATATAAAAACGAATACTGTAGACGAACGCTTCAACCTAGAAGAACAAAATTTGAAGAGCCAAGTGGGATTTGTGTAATGATCATTACTACCAAGTATCATCAAGATTGGGTGAAAAAATATTTGCTGGTATTTCGGAAACTCATTATTTCTTAGAAGCTTGGCAACCCCTGTCAATGTAAGTGCTTTTTCACAGTCTGTGCCTAGGGCTACTTGAAGAGGAAACAAACCATGGAGACAAAAGTGAGAACGCATTTATTTTGACAAGTTTCAAAGAGCTACTACAAACCATGTTGGATTTAGAGTTCCAAATTCATCTATCTATAAAGGAGAGAACAGAGGGAAACCTAAAAATAAAAACTACTACTGTAAACGAACGCTTCTACCTAGAAGAAGAAAATTTGGTGAGCCAAGTGGGATTTGTGTACCGATCATTACCACCACGTATAATCAAGATTGAGTGAAAAAATATTTGCTGGTATTTCGGAGACTCGTAATTTCTTTGAAGGTTGGCAACCCCTTTCAATAAAAGTGCTTTTCCACAGACTCTGCTTAGGGCTACTTGAAGAGGAAACAAATCATAGAGACAAAACTGAGAATTCCTTTATTTTTTCAAGTTGCAAAGAGCTACTACAAACCATGTTGGATTTAGAATTCCAAATTCATCTATCTATATAGGAGAAAACAGAGGGAAACCTAAAAATACAAACAGCTCCTGTAAAGAAACGCTTCAACCTAGAAAAGCAAAATTTGGTGAGTCAAGTGGGATTTGTGTATCGATCATTACCACTAAGTATCATCAAGATTGGGTGAAAAAATATTTGCTGGTATTTCGGAAACTCGTTATTTCTTGGAAGCTTGGCAACCCCTTTCAATGAAAGTGCTTTTCCACAGTCTCTGCTTAGGGCTACTTGAAGAAAAAACAAAGCATAGAGTCAAAACTGAGAACTACTTTTTTTTGTCAAGTTTCAAAGAGCGACTAGAAACCATGTTGGATTTAGAGTTCCAAATTAATCTATCTATATAAGAAAGAACAGAGTAGAACCTAAAACTAAAAACTGCTACTGTAAGCGAACGCTTCAAACTAGAAGAACAAAATTTGGTGAGCCAAGTGGGATTTGTGTACCTATAATTACCATCAGGTATCATGAAGATTGGGTGAAAAAATATTTGCTGGTATTTCGGAAACTTGTAATTTCTTGGAAGCTTGGCAACCCCTTTCAATGGAAGTGCTGTTCCACAGTCTCTGCTTAGGGCTACTTTAAGAGGAAACAAATCATAGAGACAAATCTGAGAATTCCTGTATTTTGTCAAGTTTCAAAGAGCTACTACAAACCATGTTGGATTTAGAGTTCCAAATTCATCTATCTATATAGGAGAGAACAGAGGGAAACCTAAAAATATAAACAGCTGCTGTAAACGAACGCGTCAACCTAGAAGAACCAAATTTGGTGAGTCAAGTGGGATTTGTGTACCGATCATTACCACCAAGTATCATCAAGATTGGGTTAAAAAATATTTGCTGGCATTTCGGAAACTCGTTATTTCTTGGAAGCTTGTCCACCTTTTTCAATGAATGTGCTTTTCCACAGTCTCTACTTAGGGCTACTTGAAGAAGAAACAAACAATAGAAACAAAACTGAGAACTACTTTTTTTTGTCAAGTTTCAAAGAGCAACTACAAACCATGTTGGATTTAGAGTTCCAAATTCATCTATCTATATAGGAGAGAACAGAGGGAAACCTAAATATAAAAACGACTACTGTAGACGAACGCTTCAACCAAGAAGAACAAAATTTGATGAGCCAAGTGGGATTTGTGTAATGATCATTATCAACAAGTATCATAAAGATTGGGTGAAAAAATATTTGCTGGTATTTCGGATACTCGTTATTTCTTAGAAGCTTGGCAACCCCTCTCAATGAAAGTGCTTTTCCACAGTCTGTGCCTAGGGCTACTTGAAGAGGAAACAACCCATAAATACAAAACTGAGAACTCCTATATTTTTTCAAGATTCAAAGGGCTACTAGAAACCATGTTGGAATTATAGTTCCAAATTCATCTATCTATATAGGAGAGAACAGAGTGAAACCTAAAAATAAAAACTGCTACTGTAAAGGAACGCTTCAACATAGAAGAAGAAAATTTGGTGAGCCAAGTGGGATTTGTGTACTGATCATTACCACCAAGTATCATCAAGTTTGGGTGAAAAAATATTTGCTACTATTTCGGAAACTCGTTATTTCTTTGAAGCTTGGCAGCCCCTTTCAATGAAAGTGCTTTTCCACTGTCTCTGCTTAGGGCTACTTGAAGAAAAAACAAAGCATAGAGTCAAAACTGAGAACTACTTTTTTTTTGTCAAGTTTCAAAGAGCGACTAGAAACCATGTTGGATTTAGAGTTCCAAATTCATCTATCTATATAAGAAAGAACAGAGTAGAACCTAAAACTAAAAATTGCTACTGTAAACGAACGCTTCAACCTAGAAGAACAAAATTTGGAGAGCCAAGTGGGATTTGTATACCTATCATTACCATCAGGTATAATCAAGATTGGGTGAAAAAATATTTGCTGGTATTTCGGAAACTGGTAATTTCTTGGAAGCTTGGCAACCCCTTTCAATGAAAGTGCTGTTCCACAGTCTCTGCTTAGTGCTACTTTAAGAGCAAACAAACCATAGAGACAAATCTGAGAATTCCTTTATTTTGTCAAGTTTCAAAGAGCGACTACAAACCATGTTGGATTTAGAGTTCCAAATTCATCTATCTATATAGGAGAGAACAGAGGGAAACCTAAAAATATAAACAGCTGCTGTAAACGAACGCTTCAACCTCGAAGAACAAAATTTGGTGAGCCAAGTGGGATTTGTGTACCGATCATTACCATCAGGTATCATCAAGATTTGGTGAAAAAATATTTGCTGGTATTTCGGAAACCGGTAATTTCTTGGAAGCATGGCAACCCCTTTCAATGAAAGTGCTGTTCCACAGTCTCTGCTTAGGGCTACTTGAAGAAGAATCAAACTATAGAGAAAAAACCGAGAACTACTTTTTTTTGTCAAGTTTTAAAGAGCGACTACAAACCATGTTGGATTTAGAGTTCCAAATTCATCTATCTATATAGGAGAGAACTGAGGAAAACCTAAAAAAACAAACAGCTCCTGTAAACAAACGCTTCAACCTAGAAGAACAAAATTTGGTGAGTCAAGTGGGATTTGTGTATCGATCATTACCACTAAGTATCAGCAAGATTGGGTGAAAAAATATTTGCTGGTATTTCGGAAACTCGTTTTTTTTTTGGAAGCTTGGCAACCTATTTCAATGAAAGTGCTTTTCCACAGTCTCTGCTTAGGGCTACTTGAAGAAAAAACAAAGCATAGAGTCAAAACTGAGAACTACTTTTTTCTTTGTCAAGTTTCAAAGAGCGACTAGAAACCATGTTGGATTTAGAGTTCCAAATTCATCTATCTATATAGGAGAGAACAGAGGGAAACTTAAATATAAAAACGACTATTGTAGACGAACGCTTCAACCTAGAAGAACAAAACTGGTGAGCCAAATGGGATTTGTGTACTGATCATTACCACCAAGTATCATCAAGATTGGGTGAAAAAATATTTGCTGGTATTTCGGATACTCGTTATTTCTTAGAAGCTTGGCAACCCCTCTCAATGAAAGTGCTTTTTCACAGTCTGTGCCTAGGGCTACTTGAAGAGGAAACAACCCATAAATACAAAACTGAGAACTCCTTTATTTTTTCAAGATTCAAAGGGCTACTAGAAACCATGTTGGATTTATAGTTCCAAATTCATCTATCTATACAGGAGAGAACAGAGTGAAACCTAAAAATAATAACTGCTACTGTAAACGAACGCTTCAACATAGAAGAAGAAAATTTGGTGAGCCAAGTGGGATTTGTGTACTGATCATTACCACCAAGTATCATCAAGATTGGGTGAAAAAATATTTGCTGGTATTTCAGAAACTCGTTATTTTTTAGAAGCTTGGAAACCCCTCTCAATGAAAATGCTTTTCCACAGTCTGTACCTAGGGCTACATGAAGAGGAAACAAACCATAGAGACAAAACTGAGAACTCCTTTATTTTGTCAAGTTTCAAAGAGCTACTACAAACCATGTTGGATTTAGAGTTCCAAATTCATCTATCTATATAGGAGAGAACAGAGGGTAACCTAAAAATAAAAACTGCTACTGTAAATGAACGCTTCAACCTAGAAGAACAAAATTTGGATAGCCAAGTGGGATTTGTGTACCGATCATTACCATCAGGTATCATCAAGATTGGGTGAAAAAATATTTGCTGGTATTTCGGAAACTGGTAATTTCTTGGAAGCTTGGCAACCCCTTTGAATGAAAGTGCTGTTCCACAGTCTCTGCTTAGGGCTACTTTAAGAGTAAACAAACCATAGAGACAAATCTGAGAATTCCTTTATTTTGTCAAGTTTCAAAGAGCTACTACAAACCATGTTGGATTTAGAGTTCCAAATTCATCTATCTATATAGGAGAGAACAGAGGGAAACCTAAAAATATAAACAGCTGCTGTAAACGAACGCTTCAACCTAGAAGAACAAAATTTGGTGAGTCAAGTGGGATTTGTGTACCGATCATTACCACCAAGTATCATCAAAATTGGGTGAAAAAATATTTGCTGGCATTTCGGAAATTCTTTATTTCCAGGAAGCTTGGCAACCCCTTTCAATGAAAGTCCTTTTCCACAGTCTCTACTTAGGGCTACTTGAAGAAGAAACAAACTATAGAGACAAAACTGAGAACTACTTTTTTTTTGTCAAGTTTCAAAGAGCGACTACAAACCATGTTGGATTTAGAGTTCCAAATTCATTTATCTATATAGGAATGAACAGAGGGAAACCTAAATATAAAAACGAATACTGTAGACGAAAGCTTCAACCTAGAAGAACAAAATTTGATGAGCCAAGTGGGATGTGTGTAATGATCATTACCACCAAGTATCATCAAGATTGGGTGAAAAAATATTTGCTGGTATTTCGGAAACTCATTATTTCTTAGAAGCTTGGCAACCCCTGTCAATGAAAGTGCTTTTCCACAGTCTGTGCCTAGGGCTACTTGAAGAGGAAACAAACCATAGAGACAAAAGTGAGAACTGCTTTATTTTGACAAGTTTCAAAAGCTACTACAAACCATGTTGGATTTAGAGTTCCAAATTCATCTATCTATATAGGAGAGAACAGAGGGAAACCTAAAAATAAAAACTACTACTGTAAACGAACGCTTCTACCTAGAAGAAGAAAATTTGGTGAGCCAAGTGGGATTTGTGTACCGATCATTACCACCACGTATCATCAAGATTGAGTGAAAAAATATTTGCCGGTATTTGGGAGACTCGTAATTTCTTGGAAGGTTGGCAACCCCTTTCAATGAAAGTTCTTTTCCACAGTCTGTGCTTAGGGCTACTTGAAGAGGAAACAAATCATAGAGACAAAACTGAGAATTCCTTTATTTTTTCAAGTTTCAAAGAGCTACTACAAACCATGTTGGATTTAGAGTTCCAAATTCATCTATCTATATAGGAGAGAACAGAGGGAAACCTAAAAATATAAACAGCTCCTGTAAACAAACGGCTCAACATAGAAGAACAAAATTTGGTGAGTCAAGTGGGATTTGTGTATCGATCATTACCACTAAGTATCATCAAGATTGGGTGAAAAAATATAATTGCCTGGTATTTCGGAATCTCGTTATTTCTTGGAAGCTTGGCAACCGCTTTCAATGAAAGTGCTTTTCCACAGTCTCTGCTTAGGGCTACTTGAAGAAAAAACAAAGCATAGAGTCAAAACTGAGAACTACTTTTTTTTGTCAAGTTTCAAAGAGCGACTAGAAACCATGTTGGATTTAGAGTTCCAAATTCATCTATCTATATAGGAGAGAACCGAGGGACAAATAAATATAAAAACGACTACTGTAGACAAACGCTTCATCCTAGAAGAACAAAATTTGGTGAGCCAAGTGGGATTTGTGTACTGATCATTACCACCAAGTATCATCAAGATTTGTTGAAAAAATATTTGCTGGTATTTCGGAAACTTGTTATTTCTTAAAAGCTTGGAAACCCCTCTCAATGAAAATGCTTTTCCACAGTCTGTGCCTAGGGCTACTTGAAGAGGAAACAAACCATAGAGACAAAACTGAGAACTCCTTTATTTTGTCAAGTTTCAAAGAGCTACTAGAAACAATGTTGGATTTAGAGTTCCAAATTCATCTATCTATATAAGAAAGAAGAGAGTAGAACCTAAAACTAAAAACTGCTACTGTAAACGAACGCTTCAACCTAGAAGAACAAATTTGATGAGCCAAGTAGGATTTGTTTACTGATCATTACCACCAAGTATCACCAAGATTGGGTGAAAAAATATTTGCTGGTATTTCGGAAACTCGTTATTTCAGAGAAGCTTGGCAACCACTGTCAATGAAAGTGCTTTTCCACAGTCTGTGCCTAGGGCTAATTGAAGGGGAAACAAACCATAGAGACCAAAGAGAGAACTACTTTATTTTGTCAAGTTTCAAAGAGCTACTAGAAACCATGTTGGATTTAGAGTTCCAAATTCATCTATGTATATAGGAGAGAACAGAGTGAAACCTAAAAATAAAAACTGCTACTGTAAACGAACGCTTCAACCTCGAAGAACAAAATTTGGTGAGCCAAGTGGGATTTGTGTACTTGTCATTACCACCACGTTTCATCAAGATTGGGTGAAAAAATATTTGCTGGTATTTTGGAAACTCGTAATTTCTTGGAAGCTTGGCAACCCCTTTCAATGAAAGTGCTTTTCCACAGTCTGTGCCTAGGGGTACTTGAAGAGGAAACAAACCATAGAGACAAATCTGAGAACTCCTTTATTTTGTCAAGTTTCAAAGAGCTACTACAAACTAATTGGATTTAGAGTTCCAAATTCATCTATCTATGTGGAAGAGAACAGAGTGAAACAAAAATATAAAAACTGCTACTGTAGGTGAACGATTCAACATAGAAGAACAAAATTTGGTGAGCCAAGTGGGATTTGTGTACTGATCATTACCACCACGTATTATTAAGTTTGGGTGAAAAAATATTTGCTGGTATTTCGGAAACTCATTATTTCTTAGCAGCTTGGCAACCCCTGTCAATGAAAGTGCTTTTCCACAGTCTGTGCCTAGGGCTAATTGAAGGGGAAACAATCCATAGAGACAAAAGAGAGAAATACTTTATTTTGTCAAGTTTCAAAGAGCTACTAGAAACCATGTTGGATTTACAGTTCCAAATTCATCTATCTATATAGGCAGAACAGAGTGAAACCTAAAAATAAAAACTGCTATTGTAAACGAACGCTTCAACCTAGAAGAACAAAATTTGGTGAGCCAAGTGGGATTGGTGTACTTGTCATTACCACCATTATCATCAAGATTGGGTGAAAAAATATTTGCTGGTATTTCGGAAAATCGTTATTTCTTAGAAGCTTGGAAACCTCTCTCAATGAAAGTGCTTTTCCACAGTCTGTGCCTAGGGCTACTTGAAGGGGAAACAAACCATAGAGACGAAATTGAGAACTCCTTTATTTTGTCAAGTTTCAAAGTGCTACTACAAACCATGTTGGATTTAGAGTTCCAAATTCATCTGTCTATATAGGACAGAACAGAGGGAAACCTAAAATTATAAACAGCTACTGTAAACGAACGCTTCAACCTAGAAGAACAAAATTTGGTGAGTCAAGTGGGATTTGTGTACCGATCATTAATACCAAATATCATCAAGATTCGGTGAAGAAATATTTGCTGGTATTTTGGAAACTCGTAATTCCTTTGAAGCTTGGCCACCCCTTTCAATGAACGTGCTTTTCCACAGTCTCTGCTTAGGGCTACTTGAAGAGGAAACAAATCATAGAGACAAAACTGAGAACTACTTTTTATGTCAAGTTAAAAGAGCTACTACAAACCATTGTAGATTTAGTGTTCCAAATTCATTTATCTATATAGTAGAGAACAGAGTGAAACCTAAAAATACAAACTGCTATTGTAAACGAACGCTTCAACCTAGAAGAACAATATTTGTTGAGCCAAGTGGGATTGGTGCACTTGTCATTACCACCACGTATCATCAAGATTGTGTGAAAAATATTTGCTGGTATTTTGGAAACTCATTATTTCTTAGAAGCTTGTCAACCCCTCTCAATGAAAGTGCTTTTCCACAGTCTGTGCCTTTGGCTATTTGAAGAGGAAAAAAACCATAGAGACAAAATTGAGAACTCCTTTATTTTGTCACGTTTCAAAGAGCTACTACAAACCATGTTGGATTTAGAGTTCCAAATTCATCTATCTATGTAGAAGAGAAAAGAGTGAAACCTAAAAATAAAAACTGCAACTGTAAACAAACGCTTAAACCTAGAAGAACAAAATTTGGTGAGCCAAGTACGATTTGTGTACCGATCATTACCACCACGTATCATCAAGATTGGGTGAAAAAATATTTGCTGGTATTTCAGAATATCGTTATTTCTTAGAAGATTGGCAACCCCTATCAATGAAAGTGCTTTTCCACAGTCTCCGCTTAGGGCTACTTGAAGAGGAAACAAAACATAGAGACAAAACTGAGAACTACTTTTTTTTCAAGTTTCAAAGAGCTACTACAAACCATGTTGGATTTAGAGTTCCAAATTCATCTATATATGTAGAAGAGAACAGAGTGAAACCTAAATATAAAAACTGCTACTGTAGACGAACGCTTCAACCTAGAAGAACAAAATTTGGTGAGCCATGTGGGATTTGTGCACTTATCATTAAGACCAAGTATCATCAAGATTGGGTGAAAAAATATTTGCTGGTATTTCGGAAACTCGTTATTTCTTGAAGCTTGGTAACCCCTCTCAATGAAAGTGCTATTCCAAAGCCGGTGCCTATGGCTACTTGAAGAGGAGAAAAACCATAGAGACAAAACTGAGAACTCCTTTGTTTTGTCACGTTTCCAAGAGCTTCTACAAACCATGTTGGATTTAGAGTTCCAATTTCATCTATCTATATAGAAGAGAACAGAGTGAAACCTAAATATAAAAATGACTACTGTAGACGAACGCTTCAACCTAGAAGAACAAAATTTGGTGAGACAAGTGGGATTTGTGTACTGATCATTACCACCAAGTATCCTCAAGATTGGGTGAAAAAATATTTGCTGATATTTCTGAAACTCTTTATTTTTTTAGAAGCTTGGCAAGCCCTCTCAATGAAATTGCTTTCCACAGTGTGTGCCTAGGGCGACTTGATGAGGAAACAAACCATAGAGACAAAACTGAGAACTTCTTTATTTTGTCACGTTTCAAAGAGCTACTAGAAACCATGTTGGATTTAGAGTTCCAAATTCATCTATCTATATAGGAGAGAACAGAGGGAAACCTAAAAATAAAAACTGCTACTGTAAACGCACGCTTCAACTTAGAAGAACAAAATTTGGTGAGCCAAGTGGGATTAGTGTACTAATCATTACCAACAGGTATCATCAAGATTGGGTGAAAAAATATTTGCTGGTATTTCGGAAACTCGTAATTTCTTGGAAACTTCGCAACCCCTTTCAATTAAAGTGCTTTTCCACAGTCTCTGCTTAGGGCTACATGAAGAGGAATCAAATCATAGAGACAAAACAGAGAACTACTTCATTTTGTCAAGTTTCAAAGAGCTACTAGAAACCATGTTGGATTTAGAGTTCCAAATACATCTATCTATATAGGAGAGAACACTGTGAAACAAAAATAAAAACTGCTACTGGAAACGAACGCTTCAACCTAGACGAAAAAAATTTGGTGAGCCAAGTGGGATTTGTGTACTTGTCATTAGCACCACATATCATCCAGATTGGTTGAAAAAATATTTGCACATATTTCGGAAACTCGTAATTTCTTGGAAGCTTGGCACCCCCTTTCAATGAAAGTGCATTTCCACAGTCTCTGCTTAGGGCTACTTGATGAGGAAACAAACCATAGAGACAAAACAGAGAACTACATTATTTTGTCAAGTTTCAAAGAGCTACTACAAACCATGTTGGATTTAGAGTTCCAAATTCATCTATCTATATAGGAGAGAACAGAGGGAAACCTAAAAATAAAAACTGCTACTGTAAACGAATGCTTCAAACTTGAAGAACAAAATTTGGTGAGCCAAGTGGGTTTTGTGTACTTGTCATTACTACCACGTATCATCATGATTGGGTGAAAAAATATTTGCTGGTATTTTGGATACTTGTAATTTCTTGGAAGCTTGGCAACCCTTTTCAATGAAAGTGCTTTTCCACAGTCTCTGCCTCGGGCTACTTTTAGAGGAAAGAAACCATAGAGACAAAATTGAGAACTACATTTTTGTCAAGTTTCAAAAAGCTACTACCAACCATGTTGGATTTAGAGTTCCAAATTCATCTATCTATATAGGAGAGAACAGAGGGAAACCTAAAATTATAAACAGCTGCTGTAAAAGAACCCTTCACCTAGAAGAACAAAATTTGGTGAGTCAAGTGGGATTTGTGTACCGATCATTACCACCAAGTATCATCAAGATTGGGTGAAAAAATATTTGCTGGCATTTCGGAAACTCGTTATTTCTTAGAAGCTTGGCAACCCCACTCAATGAAAGTGCTTTTCCACAGTCTGTGCGTAGGGCTACTTGAAGAGGAAACAAAGCATAGTGACAAAACTGAGAACTCCTTTATTTTGCCAAGTTTCAAAGAGCTACTACAAACCATGTTGGATTTAGAGTTCCAAATTCATCTATCTCTATAGGAGAGAACAGAGTGAAACCTAAAAATAAAAACTGCTACTGTAAACGAACGCTTCAACCTCGAAGAACAAAATTTGGTGAGCCAAGTGGGATTTGTGTACTTGTCATTACCACCACGTTTCAACAAGATTGGGTGAAAAAATATTTGCTGGTATTTCGGAAACTCGTAATTTCTTGGAAGCTTTGCAACCCCTTTCAATGAAAGTGCTTTTCCACAGTCTGTGCCTAGGGCTACTTGAAGAGGAAACAAACCATAGAGACAAATCTGAGAACTCCTTTATTTTGTCAAGTTTCAAAGAGCTACTACAAACTAATTGGATTTAGAGTTCCAAATTCATCTATCTATGTGGAAGAGAACAGAGTGAAACAAAAATATAAAAACTGCTACTGTAGGTGAACGCTTCAACCTAGAAGAACAAAATTTGGTGAGCCAAGTGGGATTTGTGTACTGATCATTACCACCACGTATTATTAAGTTTGGGTGAAAAAATATTTGCTGGTATTTCGGAAACTCATTATTTCTTAGCAGCTTGGCAACCCCTGTCAATGAAAGTGCTTTTCCACAGTCTGTGCCTAGGGCTAATTGAAGGGGAAACAAACCATAGAGACAAAAGAGAGAACTGCTTTATTTTGTCAAGTTTCAAAGCGCTACTAGAAACCATGTTGGATTTAGAGTTCCAAATTCATCTATCTATATAGGAGAGAACAGAGTGAAACCTAAAAATAAAAACTGCTATTGTAAACGAACACTTCAACCTAGAAGAACAAAATTTGGTGAGCCAAGTGGGATTGGTGTACTTGTCATTTCCACCATTATCATCAAGATTGGGTGAAAAAATATTTGCTGGTATTTCGGAAAATCGTTATTTCTTAGAAGCTTGGAAACCTCTCTCAATGAAAGTGCTTTTCCACAGTCTGTGCCTAGGGCTACTTGAAGGGGAAACAAACCATAGAGACAAAATAGAGAACTCCTTTATTT
The DNA here is from genome assembly GCF_048772815.1 of Callospermophilus lateralis. Taxonomy (NCBI): domain Eukaryota; kingdom Metazoa; phylum Chordata; class Mammalia; order Rodentia; family Sciuridae; genus Callospermophilus; species Callospermophilus lateralis. The sequence goes on along the minus strand of NW_027515022.1, from coordinate 71,450 downwards.
TGTCAAGTTTCAAAGTGCTACTACAAACCATGTTGGATTTAGAGTTCCAAATTCATCTATCTATATAGGACAGAACAGAGGGAAACCTAAAATTATAAACAGCTACTGTAAACGAACGCTTCAAACTAGAAGAACAAAATTTGGTGAGTCAAGTGGGATTTGTGTACCGATCATTAATACCAAGTATCATCAAGATTCGGTGAAGAAATATTTGCTGGTATTTTGGAAACTCGTAATTCCTTTGAAGCTTGGCCACCCCTTTCAATGAACGTGCTTTTCCACAGTCTCTGCTTAGGGCTACTTGAAGAGGAAACAAATCATAGAGACAAAACTGAGAACTACTTTTTATGTCAAGTTACAAAGAGCTACTAGAAACCATGTTGGATTTAGAGTTCCAAATTCATCTATCTATATAGGAGAGAACAGAGGGAAACCTAAATATAAAAACTGCTACTGTAAACGCACGCTTCAACTTAGAAGAACAAAATTTGGTGAGCCAAGTGGGATTAGTGTACTAATCATTACCAACAGGTATCATCAAGATTGGGTGAAAAAATATTTGCTGGTATTTCGGAAACTCCTAATTTCTTGGAAACTTCGCAACCCCTTTTAATGAAAGTGCTTTTCCACAGTCTCTGCTTAGGGCTACATGAAGAGGAATCAAATCATAGAGACAAAACAGAGAACTACTTCATTTTGTCAAGTTTCAAAGAGCTACTAGAAACCATGTTGGATTTAGAGTTCCAAATACATCTATCTATATAGGAGAGAACACTGTGAAACAAAAATAAAAACTGCTACTGTAAACGAACGCTTCAACCTAGACGAAAAAAATTTGGTGAGCCAAGTGGGATTTGTGTACTTGTCATTAGCACCACATATCATCCAGATTGGTTGAAAAAATATTTGCACATATTTCGGAAACTCGTAATTTCTTGGAAGCTTGGCACCCCCTTTCAATGAAAGTGCATTTGCACAGTCTCTGCTTAGGGCTACTTGATGAGGAAACAAACCATAGAGACAAAACACAGAACTACATTATTTTGTCAAGTTTCA
>NW_027515022.1:0-70194 GCF_048772815.1 Callospermophilus lateralis | reverse complement strand
GAAGAAGAAAATTTGGTGAGCCAAGTGGTATTTGTGTACTGATCATTACCACCAAGTATCATCAAGTTTGGGAGAAATAATATTTCCTGGTATTTCGGAAACTCGTTATTTCTTACAAGCTTGGCAACCCTCTCAATGAAAGTGCTTTTCCACAGTCTGTGCCTAGGGCTACTTGAAGAGGAAACAAACCATAGAGACAAAATTGAGAACTCCTTTATTTTGTCAAGTTTCAAAGAGCTACTACAAACCATGTTGGATTTAGAATTCCAAATTCATCTATCTATATAGGGGAGAACAGAGGGAAACCTAAAACTATAAAATTCTACTGTAAACGAACGCTTCAAACTAGAAGAACAAAATTTGGTGAGCCAAGTGAGATTTGTGTACTTATCATTACCAACAAGTATCCTCAAGATTGGATGAAAAAATATTTGCTGGTATTTCGGAAACTCGTTATTTCTTAGAAGCTTGGCATCCCCTCTCAATGAATGTGCTTTTCCACAGTCTGTGCCTAGGGCTACTTGAAGAGGAAACAAACCATAGAGACAAAACTGAGAACTCCTTTATTTTGTCAAGTTTCAAAGAGCTACTACAAACCATGTTGGATTTAGAGTTCCAAAATCATCTATCTATATAGGATAGAACAGAGTGACACCTAAAAATAAAAACTGCTACTGTAAACGAACGCATCAACCTAGAAAAACAAAATTTGGTGAGCCAAGTGGGATTTGTGTAGTTTTCATTACCACCACGTATCATCAAGATTTTGTGAAAAAGTATTTGCTGGTATATCGGAAACTCGTAATTTCTGGGAAGCTTGGCAACCCATTTCAATGAAAGTGCTTTTCCACAGTCTCTGCCCAGGGCTACTTGAAGAGGAAACAAACCATAGAGACAAAACTGAGAACTCCTTTATTTTGTCAAGTTTCAAAGAGCTACTACAAACCATGTTGGATTTAGAGTTCCATATTCATCTATCAATATAGGAGAGAAAAAAGTGAAACCTAAAAATTATAACTGCTACTGTAAACAAAAGCTTCAACCTAGAAGAACAAAATTTGGTGAGCCAAGAGTGATTTGAGTACCGTTAATTACCACCACGAATCATTAAGATTGGGTGAAAAAGTATTTGCTGGTATTTCGGAAACTCAAAATTTCTTGGACTCTTGGCAACCCCTTTCAATGAAAGTGCATTTCCACAGTCTCTGCCTAGGGCTACTTAAAGAGGAAACAAACCATAGAGACAAAACTGAGAACTACTTTATTTTGTCAAGTTTCAAAGAGCTAATACAAACCATGTTGGATTTAGAATTCCAAATTCATCTATCTATATAGGAGAGAACAGAGGGAAACCTAAAATTATAAACTGCTACTGTAAACGAACGCTTCAAACTAGAAGAACAAAATTTGGTGAGCCAAGTGGGATTTGTGTACTTATCATTACCAACAAGTATCATCAAGATTGGGTGAAAAAATATTTGCTGTTATTACGGGAACTCGTTATTTCTTAGAAGCTTAGCATCCCCTCTCAATGAATGTGCTTTTCCACAGTCTGTGCCTAGGGCTACTTGAAGAGGAAACAAATCATAGAGACAAAACTGAGAACTCCTTTATTTTGTCAAGTTTCAAAGAGCTACTACAAACCATGTTGGATTTAGAGTTCCAAATTCATCTATCAATATAGGAGAGAAAAAAGTGAAACCTAAAAATAAAAACTGCTACTGTAAATGAACGCTTCAACCTAGAAAAACAAAATTTTTGATCCAAGAGGGATTTGAGTACCGATCATTACCACCACGTATCATCAAGATTGGGTGAAAAAATATTTGCTGGTATTTCGAAAACTCATAATTTCTTGGACTCTTGGCAACCTCTTTCAAAGAAAGTGCTTTTCCACAGTCTCGGCCTAGGGCTACTTAAAGAGGAACAAACCATAGAGACAAAACTGAGAACTCCTTTATTTTGTCAAGTTTCAAAGAGCTACTACAAACCATGTTGGATTTAGAGTTCCAAAATCATCTATCTATATAGGATAGAACAGAGTGAAGCCTAAAAATAAAAACGGCTACTGCAAACATAGGCTTCAACCTAGAAGAACAAAATTTGTTGAGCCAAGTGAGATTTGTGTACTTCTCATTACCAACACATATCATCAAGATGGGGAGAAAAAATATTTACTGGTTGTTAGGAAACTCGTAATTTCTTGGAAGCTTGGCAAACCCTCTCAACGTAAGTGTGTTTCCACAGTCTCTGCTTAGGGCTACTTGAAGAGGAAGCAAACCGTAGAGCACAACTGAGAACTCCTTTATTTTGTCAAGTTTCAAAGAGCTACTGCAAACCATGTTGGATTTAGAGTTCCAAATTCATCTATCTATATGGGAGAGCACAGACGGAAACCTAAAAATAAAAACTGCTACTGTAGACAACGCTTCAACCTAGAAGAAGAAAATTTGGTGAGCCAAGTGGGATTTGTCTACTGACCATTACCACCAAGTATCATCAAGATCGGGTGAAAAAATATTTGCGTTAATTACAAGAAGGCGTTATTTCTTAGAAGCTTGGCAACCCCTCTCAATGAAAATGCTTTTCCACAGTCTGTGCCTAGGGCTACTTGAAGAGGAAACAAACCATAGAGACAAAACTGAGAACTCCTTCTTTTGGTCAAGTTTCAAAGAGCTACTACAAACCATGTTGGATTTAGAGTTCCAAATTCATCTATCTATATAGGAGAGAACAAAGTGAAACCTAAATATAAAAACTGCTACTGTAAACGAACGCTTCAAACTGGAAGAGCAAATTTTGGTGAGCCAAGTTTCATCTGGGTACGGATGATTACCACCACGTATCATCAAGATTGGGTGAAAAAATATTTGCTGGTATTTCGGAAACTCGTAATTTTTTGGAAGCTTGGCAACCCCTTTCAATGAAATTGCTTTTCCACAGTCTCTGCTTAGGGCTACTTTTAGCGGAAACAAACCATAGAGACAAAATTGAGAACTCCTTTTTTTAGTCAAGTTTCAAAGAGCTACTACAAACCATGTTGGATTTAGAGATTCAAATTCATCTATCTATATAGGAGAGAACAGAGGGAAACCTAAAAATAAAAACGGCTACTGTAAACGAACGCTTCAGCCTAGAAGAACAAAATTTGGTGAGCCAAGTGGGATTCGTGTACTTGTCATTACCAGCACGTATCATCAAGATTGGGTGAAAAAATATTTGCTGGTATTTTGGAAACTCGTAATTTCTTGGAAGCTTGGCAACCCCTTTCAATGAAAGTGCTTTTCCACAGTCTCTGCTTAGGGCTACTTGATGAGTAAACAAACCAGAGAGAAAAAACTGAGAACTCCTTTATTTTGTCAAGTTTCAAAGAGCTACTACAAACCATGTTGGATTTAGAGTTCCAAATTCATCTATCTATATAGGATAGAACAGAATGACACCTAAAAATAAAAAGTGCTAATGTAAACGAACGCTTCATCCTAGAAAAACAAAATTTGGTGAGCCAACTGGGATTTGTGTACTTGTCATTACCACCACATATCATCAAGATTGGGTGAAAAAATATTTGCTGGTGTTTCGGAAAAACGTAAATTCTTGGAAGCTTGTTAACCCCTTTCAATGAAAGTGCTTTTCCACAGTCTCTGCCTAGGGCTACTTGAAGAGGAAGCAAACCGTAGAGACACAACTGAGAACTCCTTTATTTTGTCAAGTTTCAAAGAGCTACTGCAAACCATGTTGGATTTAGCGTTCCAAATTCATCTATCTATATGGGATAGCACAGAGGGAAACCTAAAAATAAAAACTGCTACTGTAGACAACGCTTCAACCTAGAAGAACAAAATTTGATGAGCCAAGTGGGATTTGTGTAATGATCATTATCACCAAGTATCATCAAGATTGGGTGAAAAAATATTTGCTGGTATTTCGGAAACTCATTATTTCTTAGAAGCTTGGCAACCCCTGTCAATGAAAGTGCTTTTCCACAGTCTGTGCCTAGGGCTACTTGAAGAGGAAACAAACCATAGAGACAAAAGTGAGAACTCCTTTATTTTGACAAGTTTCAAAGAGCTACTACAAACCATGTTGGATTTAGAGTTCCAAATTCATCTATCTATATAGGAGAGAACAGAGGGAAACCTAAAATTAAAAACTACTACTGTAAACGAACGCTTCTACCTAGAAGAAGAAAATTTGGTGAGCCAAGTGGGATTTGTGTACCGATTATTACCACCACGTATCATCATGATTGAGTGAAAAAATATTTGCCGGTATTTCGGAGACTCGTAATTTCTTGGAGGGTTGGCAACCCCTTTCAATGAAAGTGCTTTTCCACAGACTCTGCTTAGGGCTACTTGAAGAGGAAACAAATCATAGAGACAAAACTGAGAACTCCTTTATTTTTTCAAGATTCAAAGGGCTACTAGAAACCATGTTGGATTTATAGTTCCAAATTCAACTATCTATATAGGAGAGAACAGACTGAAACCTAAAAATAAAAACTGCTACTGTAAATGAACGCTTCAACATAGAAGAAGAAAATTTGGTGAGCCAAGTGGGATTTGTGTACCGATCATTACCATCAGGTATCATCAAGATTGGGTGAAAAAATATTTGCTGGTATTTCGGAAACTGGTAATTTCTTGGAAGCTTGGCAACCCCTTTCAATGAAAGTGCTGTTCCACAGTCTCTGCTTAGGGCTACTTGAAGAAGAAACAAACTATAGAGAAAAAACTGAGAACTACTTTTTTTTTGTCAAGTTTTAAAGAGCGACTACAAACCATGTTGGATTTAGAGTTCCAAATTCATCTATCTATATAGGAGAGAACTTAGGAAAACCTAAAAATATAAACAGCTGCTGCAAACGAACGCTTCAACCTAGAAGAACAAAATTTGGTGAGTCAAGTGGGATTTGTGTACCGACCATTACCACCAAGTATCATCAAGATTGGGTGAAAAAATATTTGCTGCCATTTCGGAAACTCGTTATTTCTAGGAAGCTTGTCAACCCCTTTCAATGAAAGTGCTTTTCCACAGTCTCGACTTAGGGCTACTTGAAGAACAAACAAAGTATAGAGACAAAACTGAGAACTACTTTTTTTTGTCAAGTTTCAAAGAGCGACTACAAACCATGTTGGATTTAGAGTTCCAAATTCATCTATCTATATAAGAAAGAACAGAGTAGAACCTAAAACTAAAAACTGCTACTGTAAATGAACGCTTCAATCTAGAAGAACAAAATTTGGTGAGCCAAGTGGGATTTGTATACCTATCATTACCATCAGGTATAATCAAGATTGGGTGAAAAAATATTTGCTGGTATTTCGGAAACTGGTAATTTCTTGGAAGCTTGTCAACCCCTTTCAAAGAAAGTGCTGTTCTACAGTCTCTGCTTAGGGCTACTTTTAGAGCAAACAAACCATAGAGACAAATCTGAGAATTCCTTTATTTTGTCAAGTTTCAAAGAGCTACTACAAACCATGTTGGATTTAGAGTTCCAAATTCATCTATCTATATAGGAGAGAACAGAGGGAAACCTAAAAATATAAACAGCTGCTGTAAACGAACGCTTCAACCTAGAAGAACAAAATTTGGTGAGTCAAGTGGGATTTGTGTACCGATCATTAACACCAAGTATCATCAAGATTGCGTGAAAAAATATTTGCTGGCATTTCGGAAACTCGTTATTTCTAGGAAGCTTATCAACCTTTGTCAATGAAAGTGCTTTTCCACAGTCTCTACTTAGGGCTACTTGAAGAAAAAACAAAGCATTGAGTCAAAACTGAGAACTAATTTTTTTTGTCAAGTTTCAAAGAGCGACTACAAACCATGTTGGATTTAGAGTTCCAAATTCATCTATCTATATAGGAGAGAACAGAGGGAAACCTAAATATAAAAACGACTACTGTAGCCGAACGCTTCAACCTAGAAGAACAAAATTTGATGAGCCAAGTGGGATTTGTGTAATGATCATTATCACCAAGTATCATCAAGATTGGGTGAAAAAATATTTGCTGGTATTTCGGAAACTCATTATTTCTTAGAAGCTTGGCAACCCCTGTCAATGAAAGTGCTTTTCCACAGTCTGTGCCTAGGGCTACTTGAAGAGGAAACAAACCATAGAGACAAAAGTGAGAACTCCTTTATTTTGACAAGTTTCAAAGAGCTACTACAAACCATGTTGGATTTAGAGTTCCAAATTCATCTATCTATATAGGAGAGAACAGAGGGAAACCTAAAATTAAAAACTACTACTGTAAACGAACGCTTCTACCTAGAAGAAGAAAATTTGGTGAGCCAAGTGGGATTTGTGTACCGATTATTACCACCACGTATCATCATGATTGAGTGAAAAAATATTTGCCGGTATTTCGGAGACTCGTAATTTCTTGGAGGGTTGGCAACCCCTTTCAATGAAAGTGCTTTTCCACAGACTCTGCTTAGGGCTACTTGAAGAGGAAACAAATCATAGAGACAAAACTGAGAACTCCTTTATTTTTTCAAGATTCAAAGGGCTACTAGAAACCATGTTGGATTTATAGTTCCAAATTCATCTATCTATGTAGGAGAGAACAGACTGAAACCTAAAAATAAAAACTGCTACTGTAAACGAACGCTTCAACATAGAAGAAGAAAATTTGGTGAGCCAAGTGGGATTTGTGTACCGATCATTACCATCAGGTATCATCAAGATTGGGTGAAAAAATATTTGCTGGTATTTCGGAAACTGGTAATTTCTTGGAAGCTTGGCAACCCCTTTCAATGAAAGTGCTGTTCCACAGTCTCTGCTTAGGGCTACTTGAAGAAGAAACAAACTATAGAGAAAAAACTGAGAACTACTTTTTTTTTGTCAAGTTTTAAAGAGCGACTACAAACCATGTTGGATTTAGAGTTCCAAATTCATCTATCTATATAGGAGAGAACTGAGGAAAACCTAAAAATATAAACAGCTGCTGCAAACGAACGCTTCAACCTAGAAGAACAAAATTTGGTGAGTCAAGTGGGATTTGTGTACCGACCATTACCACCAAGTATCATCAAGATTGGGTGAAAAAATATTTGCTGCCATTTCGGAAACTCGTTATTTCTAGGAAGCTTGTCAACCCCTTTCAATGAAAGTGCTTTTCCACAGTCTCGACTTAGGGCTACTTGAAGAACAAACAAAGTATAGAGACAAAACTGAGAACTACTTTTTTTTGTCAAGTTTCAAGAGCGACTACAAACCATGTTGGATTTAGAGTTCCAAATTCATCTATCTATATAGGAGAGAACAGAGTGAAACCTAAATATAAAAACGAATACTGTAGACGAACGCTTCAACCTAGAATACCAAAATTTGATGAGCCAAGTGGGATTTGTGTAATGATCATTACTACCAAGTATCATCAAGATTGGGTGAAAAAATATTTGCTGGTATTTCGGAAACTCATTATTTCTTGGAAGCTTGGCAACCCCTGTCAATGAAAGTGCTTTTTCACAGTCTGTGCCTAGGGCTACTTGAAGAGGAAACAAACCATGGAGACAAAAGTGAGAACTCATTTATTTTGACAAGTTTCAAAGAGCTTCTACAAACCATGCTGGATTTAGAGTTCCAAATTCATCTATCTATAAAGGAGAGAACAGAGGGAAACCTAAAAATAAAAACTACTACTGTAAACGAACGCTTCTACCTAGAAGAAGAAAATTTGGTGAGCCAAGTGGGATTTGTGTACCGATCATTACCATCAGGTATCATCAAGATTGGGTGAAAAAATATTTGCTGGTATTTCGGAAACTGGTAATTTCTTGGAAGCTTGGCAACCCCTTTGAATGAAAGTGCTGTTCCACAGTCTCCGCTTAGGGCTACTTTAAGAGCAAACAAACCATAGAGACAAATCTGAGAATTCCGTTATTTTGTCAAGTTTCAAAGAGCTACTACAAACCATGTTGGATTTAGAGTTCCAAATTCATCTATCTATATAGGAGAGAACAGAGGGAAACCTAAAAATCTAAACAGCTGCTGTAAACGAACGCTTCAACCTAGAAGAACAAAATTTGGTGAGTCAAGTGGGATTTGTGTACCGATCATTACCACCAAGTATCATCAAGATTGGGTGAAAAAATATTTGCTGGCATTTCGGAAATTCTTTATTTCCAGGAAGCTTGGCAACCCCTTTCAATGAAAGTCCTTTTCCACAGTCTCTACTTAGGGCTACTTGAAGAAGAAACAAACTATAGAGACAAAACTGAGAACTACTTTTTTTTTGTCAAGTTTCAAAGAGCGACTACAAACCATGTTGGATTTAGAGTTCCAAATTCATCTATCTATATAGGAGAGAACAGAGGGAAACCTAAATATAAAAACGAATACTGTAGACGAAAGCTTCAACCTAGAAGAACAAAATTTGATGAGCCAAGTGGGATGTGTGTAATGATCATTACCACCAAGTATCATCAAGATTGGGTGAAAAAATATTTGCTGGTATTTCGGAAACTCATTATTTCTTAGAAGCTTGGCAACCCCTGTCAATGAAAGTGCTTTTCCACAGTCTGTGCCTAGGGCTACTTGAAGAGGAAACAAACCATAGAGACAAAAGTGAGAACTGCTTTATTTTGACAAGTTTCAAAAGCTACTACAAACCATGTTGGATTTAGAGTTCCAAATTCATCTATCTATATAGGAGAGAACAGAGGGAAACCTAAAAATAAAAACTACTACTGTAAACGAACGCTTCTACCTAGAAGAAGAAAATTTGGTGAGCCAAGTGGGATTTGTGTACCGATCATTACCACCACGTATCATCAAGATTGAGTGAAAAAATATTTGCCGGTATTTGGGAGACTCGTAATTTCTTGGAAGGTTGGCAACCCCTTTCAATGAAAGTGCTTTTCCACAGTCTCTGCTTAGGGCTACTTGAAGAGGAAACAAATCATAGAGACAAAACTGAGAATTCCTTTATTTTTTCAAGTTTCAAAGAGCTACTACAAACCATGTTGGATTTAGAGTTCCAAATTCATCTATCTATATAGGAGAGAACAGAGGGAAACCTAAAAATATAAACAGCTCCTGTAAACAAACGGCTCAACATAGAAGAACAAAATTTGGTGAGTCAAGTGGGATTTGTGTATCGATCATTACCACTAAGTATCATCAAGATTGGGTGAAAAAATATAATTGCCTGGTATTTCGGAATCTCGTTATTTCTTGGAAGCTTGGCAACCCCTTTCAATGAAAGTGCTTTTCCACAGTCTCTGCTTAGGGCTACTTGAAGAAAAAACAAAGCATAGAGTCAAAACTGAGAACTACTTTTTTTTTTGTCAAGTTTCAAAGAGCGACTAGAAACCATGTTGGATTTAGAGTTCCAAATTCATCTATATATATAGGAGAGAACCGAGGGACACCTAAATATAAAAACGACTACTGTAGACAAACGCTTCATCCTAGAAGAACAAAATTTGGTGAGCCAAGTGGGATTTGTGTACCGATCATTACCACCAAGTATCATCAAGATTGGGTGAAAAACTATTTGCTGGCATTTCCTAAACTCGTTATTTGTTGAAAGCTTGGCAACCCCTTTCAATGAAAGTGTTTTCCACAGTCTCTGCTTAGGGCTACTTAAAGAAAAAACAAACCATAGAGACAAAACTGAGAACTACTTTTTTTTGTCAAGTTTCAAAAGCGACTACAAACTATGTTGGATTTCGAGTTCCAAATTCATCTATCTATATAGGAGAGAACAGAGGGAAACCTAAATATAAAAACTGCTACTGTAGACGAACGCTTCAACCTAGAAGAACAAAATTTGGTGAGCCAAGTGGGATTTGTGTCCTGATCATTACCACCAAGTGTCATCAAGATTGGGTGAAAAAATATTTGCTGGTATTTCGGAAACTAGTTATTTCTTAGAAGCTTGGCAACCCCACTCAATGAAAGTGCTTTTCCACAGTCTGTGCGTAGGGCTACTTGAAGAGGAAACAAAGCATAGTGACAAAACTGAGACCTCCTTTATTTTGCCAAGTTTCAAAGAGCTACTACAAACCATGTTGGATTTAGAGTTCCAAATTCATCTATCTCTATAGGAGAGAACAGAGTGAAACCTAAAAATAAAAACTTCTACTGTAAACGAACGCTTCAATCTCGAAGAACAAAATTTGGTGAGCCAAGTGGGATTTGTGTACTTGTCATTACCAACACGTTTCATCAAGATTGGGTGAAAAAATATTTGCTGGTATTTCGGAAACTCGTAATTTCTTGGAAGCTTGGCAACCCCTTTCAATGAAAGTGCTTTTCCACAGTCTGTGCCTATGTCTACTTGAAGAGGAAACAAACCATAGAGACAAATCTGAGAACTCCTTTATTTTGTCAAGTTTCAAAGAGCTACTAGAAACAATGTTGGATTTAGAGTTCCAAATTCATCTATCTATATAAGAAAGAAGAGAGTAGAACCTAAAACTAAAAACTGCTACTGTAAACGAACGCTTCAACCTAGAAGAACAAATTTGGTGAGCCAAGTAGGATTTGTGTACCGATCATTACCACCACGTATCATCAAGATTGAGTGAAAAAATATTTGCCGGTATTTGGGAGACTCGTAATTTCTTGGAAGGTTGGCAACCCCTTTCAATGAAAGTGCTTTTCCACAGTCTCTGCTTAGGGCTACTTGAAGAGGAAACAAATCATAGAGACAAAACTGAGAATTCCTTTATTTTTTCAAGTTTCAAAGAGCTACTACAAACCATGTTGGATTTAGAGTTCCAAATTCATCTATCTATATAGGAGAGAACAGAGGGAAACCTAAAAATATAAACAGCTCCTGTAAACAAACGGCTCAACATAGAAGAACAAAATTTGGTGAGTCAAGTGGGATTTGTGTATCGATCATTACCACTAAGTATCATCAAGATTGGGTGAAAAAATATAATTGCCTGGTATTTCGGAATCTCGTTATTTCTTGGAAGCTTGGCAACCCCTTTCAATGAAAGTGCTTTTCCACAGTCTCTGCTTAGGGCTACTTGAAGAAAAAACAAAGCATAGAGTCAAAACTGAGAACTACTTTTTTTTTTGTCAAGTTTCAAAGAGCGACTAGAAACCATGTTGGATTTAGAGTTCCAAATTCATCTATATATATAGGAGAGAACCGAGGGACACCTAAATATAAAAACGACTACTGTAGACAAACGCTTCATCCTAGAAGAACAAAATTTGGTGAGCCAAGTGGGATTTGTGTACCGATCATTACCACCAAGTATCATCAAGATTGGGTGAAAAACTATTTGCTGGCATTTCCTAAACTCGTTATTTGTTGAAAGCTTGGCAACCCCTTTCAATGAAAGTGCTTTCCACAGTCTCTGCTTAGGGCTACTTAAAGAAAAAACAAACCATAGAGACAAAACTGAGAACAACTTTTTTTTGTCAAGTTTCAAAAGCGACTACAAACTATGTTGGATTTCGAGTTCCAAATTCATCTATCTATATAGGAGAGAACAGAGGGAAACCTAAATATAAAAACTGCTACTGTAGACGAACGCTTCAACCTAGAAGAACAAAATTTGGTGAGCCAAGTGGGATTTGTGTCCTGATCATTACCACCAAGTGTCATCAAGATTGGGTGAAAAAATATTTGCTGGTATTTCGGAAACTAGTTATTTCTTAGAAGCTTGGCAACCCCACTCAATGAAAGTGCTTTTCCACAGTCTGTGCGTAGGGCTACTTGAAGAGGAAACAAAGCATAGTGACAAAACTGAGACCTCCTTTATTTTGCCAAGTTTCAAAGAGCTACTACAAACCATGTTGGATTTAGAGTTCCAAATTCATCTATCTCTATAGGAGAGAACAGAGTGAAACCTAAAAATAAAAACTTCTACTGTAAACGAACGCTTCAATCTCGAAGAACAAAATTTGGTGAGCCAAGTGGGATTTGTGTACTTGTCATTACCAACACGTTTCATCAAGATTGGGTGAAAAAATATTTGCTGGTATTTCGGAAACTCGTAATTTCTTGGAAGCTTGGCAACCCCTTTCAATGAAAGTGCTTTTCCACAGTCTGTGCCTATGTCTACTTGAAGAGGAAACAAACCATAGAGACAAATCTGAGAACTCCTTTATTTTGTCAAGTTTCAAAGAGCTACTAGAAACAATGTTGGATTTAGAGTTCCAAATTCATCTATCTATATAAGAAAGAAGAGAGTAGAACCTAAAACTAAAAACTGCTACTGTAAACGAACGCTTCAACCTAGAAGAACAAATTTGGTGAGCCAAGTAGGATTTGTGTACTGATCATTACCACCAAGTATCACCAAGATTGGGTGAAAAAATATTTGCTGGTATTTCGGAAACTCGTTATTTCTTAGAAGCTTGGCAACCCCTGTCAATGAAAGTGCTTTTCCACAGTCTGTGCCTAGGGCTAATTGAAGGGGAAACAAACCATAGAGACCAAAGAGAGAACTACTTTATTTTGTCAAGTTTCAAAGAGCTACTAGAAACCATGTTGGATTTAGAGTTCCAAATTCATCTATGTATATAGGAGAGAACAGAGTGAAACCTAAAAATAAAAACTGCTACTGTAAACGAACGCTTAAACCTCGAAGAACAAAAATTGGTGAGCCAAGTGGGATTTGTGTACTTCTCATTACCACCACGTTTCATCAAGATTGGGTGAAAAAATATTTGCTGGTATTTTGGAAACTCGTAATTTCTTGGAAGCTTGGCAACCCCTTTCAATGAAAGTGCTTTTCCACAGTCTGTGCCTAGGGCTACTTGAAGAGGAAACAAACCATAGAGACAAATCTGAGAACTCCTTTATTTTGTCAAGTTTCAAAGAGCTACTACAAACTAATTGGATTTAGAGTTCCAAATTCATACATCTATGTGGAAGAGAACAGAGTGAAACAAAAATATAAAAACTGCTACTGTAGGTGAACGCTTCAACATAGAAGAACAAAATTTGTTGAGCCAAGTGGGATTTGTGTACTGATCATTACCACCACGTATTATTAAGTTTGGGTGAAAAAATATTTGCTGGTATTTCGGAAACTCATTATTTCTTAGCAGCTTGGCAACCCCTGTCAATGAAAGTGCTTTTCCACAGTCTGTGCCTAGGGCTAATTGAAGGGGAAACAATCCATAGAGACAAAAGAGAGAAATACTTTATTTTGTCAAGTTTCAAAGAGCTACTAGAAACCATGTTGGATTTAGAGTTCCAAATTCATCTATCTATATAGGCAGAACAGAGTGAAACCTAAAAGTAAAAACTGCTATTGTAAACGAACGCTTCAACCTAGAAGAACAAAATTTGGTGAGCCAAGTGGGATTTGTGTACTTGTCATTACCACCACGTATCATCAATATTGGGTGAAAAAATATTTGCTGGTATTTCTGAAACTCGTTATTTCTTGAAGCTTGGCAACCCCTCTCAATGAAAGTGCAATTCCAAAGTCTGTGCCTAGGGCTACTTGAAGAGGAGAACAACCATAGAGACAAAACTGAGAACTCCTTTATTTTGTCACCTTTCAAAGAACTACTACAAACCATGTTGGATTTAGAGTTCCAATTTCATCTATCTATATAGAAGAGAACAGAGTGAAACCTAAATATAAAAATGACTACTGTAGACGAACGCTTCAACCTAGAAGATCAAAATTTGGTGAGCCAAGTGGGATTTGTGTACTGATCATTACCACCAAGTATCCTCAAGTTTGGGTGAAGAAATATTTTCTGGTATTTCGGAAACTCGTTATTTTTTAGAAGCTTGGCAACCCCTCTCAATGAAAGTGCTTTCCACAGTCTGTGCCTAGGGCTACTTGAAGAGGAAACAAACCATAGAGACAAAACTGAGAAATTCTTTATTTTGTCACGTTTCAAAGAGCTACTAGAAACCATGTTGGATTTAGAGTTCCAAATACATCTATCTATATAGGAGAGAACACAGTGAAACAAAAATTAAAACTGCTACTGTAAACGAACGCTTCATCCTAGACGAAAAAAATTTGGTGAGCCAAGTGAGATTTGTGTACTTGTCATTAGCACCACATATCATCCAGATTGGTTGAAAAAATATTTGCACATATTTCGGAAACTCGTAATTTCTTGGAAGCTTGGCACCCCCTTTCAATGAAAGTGCATTTCCACAGTCTCTGCTAAGGGCTACTTGATGAGGAAACAAACCATAGAGACAAAACAGAGAACTACATTATTTTGTCAAGTTTCAAAGAGCTACTACAAACCATGTTGGATTTAGAGTTCTAAATTCATCTATCTATATAGGAGAGAACAGAGGGAAACCTAAAAATAAAAACTGCTACTGTAAACGAACGCTTCAAACTTGAAGAACAAAATTTGGTGAGCCAAGTGGGATTTGTGTACTTGTCATTACTACCACGTATCATCATGATTGGGTGAAAAAATATTTGCTGGTATTTTGGATACTTGTAATTTCTTGGAAGCTTGGCAACCCTTTTCAATGAAAGTGCTTTTCCACAGTCTCTGCCTCGGGCTACTTGAAGAGGAAAGAAACCATAGAGACAAAATTGAGAACTACATTTTTGTCAAGTTTCAAAAAGCTACTACCAACCATGTTGGATTTAGAGTTCCAAATTCATCTATCTATATAGGAGAGAACAGAGGGAAACTTAAAAATATAAACAGCTGCTGTAAAAGAACCCTTCACCTAGAAGAACAAAATTTGGTGAGTCAAGTGGGATTTGTGTACCGATCATTACCACCAAGTATCATCAAGATTGGGTGAAAAAATATTTGCTGGCATTTCGGAAACTCGTTATTTGTTGAAAGCTTGGCAACCCCTTTCAATGAAAGTGTTTTCCACAGTCTCTGCTTAGGGCTACTTAAAGAAAAAACAAACCATAGAGACAAAACTGAGAACTACTTTTTTTTGTCAAGTTTCAAAAGCGACTACAAACTATGTTGGATTTCGAGTTCCAAATTCATCTATCTATATAGGAGAGAACAGAGGGAAACCTAAATATAAAAACTGCTACTGTAGACGAACGCTTCAACCTAGAAGAACAAAATTTGGTGAGCCAAGTGGGATTTGTGTCCTGATCATTACCACCAAGTGTCATCAAGATTGGGTGAAAAAATATTTGCTGGTATTTCGGAAACTAGTTATTTCTCAGAAGCTTGGCAACCCCACTCAATGAAAGTGCTTTTCCACAGTCTGTGCGTAGGGCTACTTGAAGAGGAAACAAAGCATAGTGACAAAACTGAGAACTCCTTTATTTTGCCATGTTTCAAAGAGCTACTACAAACCATGTTGGATTTTGAGTTCCAAATTCATCTATCTCTATAGGAGAGAACAGAGTGAAACCTAAAAATAAAAACTGCTACTGTAAACGAACGCTTCAATCTCGAAGAACAAAATTTGGTGAGCCAAGTGGGATTTGTGTACTTGTCATTACCACCACGTTTCATCAAGATTGGGTGAAAAAATATTTGCTGGTATTTCGGAAACTCGTAATTTCTTGGAAGCTTGGCAACCCCTTTCAATGAAAGTGCTTTTCCACAGTCTGTGCCTATGTCTACTTGAAGAGGAAACAAACCATAGAGACAAATCTGAGAACTCCTTTATTTTGTCAAGTTTCAAAGAGCTACTAGAAACAATGTTGGATTTAGAGTTCCAAATTCATCTATCTATGTGGAAGAGAACAGAGTGAAACAAAAATATAAAAACTGCTACTGTAGGTGAACGCTTCAACAAAGAAGAACAAAATTTGGTGAGCCAAGTGGGATTTGTGTACTGATCATTACCACCACGTATTATTAAGTTTGGGTGAAAAAATATTTGCTGGTATTTCGGAAACTCATTATTTCTTAGCAGCTTGGCAACCCCTGTCAATGAAAGTGCTTTTCCACAGTCTGTGCCTAGGGCTAATTGAAGGGGAAACAAACCATAGAGACAAAAGAGAGAACTGCTTTATTTTTTCAAGTTTCAAAGCGCTACTAGAAACCATGTTGGATTTAGAGTTCCAAATTCATCTATCTATATAGAAGAAAACAGAGTGAAACCTAAAAATAAAAACTGCTATTGTAAACGAACGCTTCAACCTAGAAGAACAAAATTTGGTGAGCCAAGTGGGATTGGTGTACTTGTCATTTCCACCATTATCATCAAGATTGGGTGAAAAAATATTTGCTGGTATTTCGGAAAATCGTTATTTCTTAGAAGCTTGGAAACCTCTCTCAATGAAAGTGCTTTTCCACATTCGTTGCCTAGGGCTACTTGAAGGGTAAACAAACCATAGAGACAAAATTGAGAACTCCTTTATTTTGTCAAGTTTCAAAGTGCTACTAAATACCATGTTGGATTTAGAGTTCCAAATTCATCTATCTATATAGGACAGAACAGAGGGAAACCTAAAATTATAAACAGCTACTGTAAACGAACGCTTCAACCTAGAAGAACAAAATTTGGTGAGTCAAGTGGGCTTTGTGTACCGATCATTAATACCAAATATCATCAAGATTCGGTGAAGAAATATTTGCTGGTATTTTGGAAACTCGTAATTCCTTTGAAGCTTGGCCACCCCTTTCAATGAACGTGCTTTTCCACAGTCTCTGCTTAGGGCTACTTGAAGAGGAAACAAATCATAGAGACAAAACTGAGAACTACTTTTTATGTCAAGTTACAAAGAACTACTACAAACCATTGTGGATTTAGTGTTCCAAATTCATCTATCTATATAGCAGAGAACAGAGTGAAACCTAAAAATACAAACTGCTATTGTAAACGAACGCTTCAACCTAGAAGAACAAAATTTGTTGAGCCAAGTGGGATGGGTGCACTTGTCATTACCACCACGTATCATCAAGATTGTGTGAAAAATATTTGCTGGTATTTTGGAAACTCTTTATTTCTTAGAAGCTTGTCAACCCCTCTCAATGAAAGTGCTTTTGCACAGTCTGTGCCTTGGGCTATTTGAAGAGGAAAAAAACCATAGAGACAAAATTGAGAACTCCTTTATTTTGTCACGTTTCAAAGAGCTACTACAAACCATGTTGGATTTAGTGTTCCAAATTCATCTATCTATGTAGAAGAGAACAGAGTGAAACCTAAAAATAAAAACTGCAACTGTAAACAAACGCTTAAATCTAGAAGAACAAAATTTGGTGAGCCAAGTATGATTTGTGTACCGATCATTACCACCACGTATCATCAAGATTGGGTGAAAAAATATTTGCTGGTATTTCAGAATATCGTTATTTCTTAGAAGATTGGCAACGCCTTTCAATGAAAGGGCTTTTCCACAGTCTCTGCTTAGGGCTACTTGAAGAGGAAACGAAACATAGAGACAAAACTGAGAACTACTTTTTTTTTCAAGTTTCAAAGAGCTACTACAAACCATGTTGGATTTAGAGTTCCAAATTCATCTATATTTATAGGAGAGAACAGAGGGAAACCTAAAAATATAAACTGCTACTTGAAACAAACGCTTCAACCTAGAAGAACAAAATTTAGTGAGCCATGTGGGATTTGGGAACTTGTCATTACCACCACGTATCATCCAGATTGGGTGAAAAAATATTTGCTGGTATTTCGGAATCTCGTATCTTCTTGGAAGTTTGGCAACCCCTTTCAATGAAAGTGCTTCTCCACAGTCTCTGCTTAGGGCTACTTGAAGAGGAAACAAACCATAGAGACAAAACTGAGAACTACTTTTTTTTTCTAGTTTCAAGGAGCTACTACAAAACATGATGGATTTAGGGTTCCAATTTCATCTATCTATATAGGAGAGAAGAGAGGGAAACCTAAATATAAAAACTGCTACTGTAGACGAAGGCTTCAAACTGGTAGAACAAAATTTGGTGAGCCAAGTGGGATTTGTGTACTTGTCATTAGCACCACATATCATCCAGATTGGTTGAAAAAATATTTGCACATATTTCGGAAACTCGTAATTTCTTGGAAGCTTGGCACCCCCTTTCAATGAAAGTGCATTTCCACAGTCTCTGCTAAGGGCTACTTGATGAGGAAACAAACCATAGAGACAAAACAGAGAACTACATTATTTTGTCAAGTTTCAAAGAGCTACTACAAACCATGTTGGATTTAGAGTTCTAAATTCATCTATCTATATAGGAGAGAACAGAGGGAAACCTAAAAATAAAAACTGCTACTGTAAACGAACGCTTCAAACTTGAAGAACAAAATTTGGTGAGCCAAGTGGGATTTGTGTACTTGTCATTACTACCACGTATCATCATGATTGGGTGAAAAAATATTTGCTGGTATTTTGGATACTTGTAATTTCTTGGAAGCTTGGCAACCCTTTTCAATGAAAGTGCTTTTCCACAGTCTCTGCCTCGGGCTACTTGAAGAGGAAAGAAACCATAGAGACAAAATTGAGAACTACATTTTTGTCAAGTTTCAAAAAGCTACTACCAACCATGTTGGATTTAGAGTTCCAAATTCATCTATCTATATAGGAGAGAACAGAGGGAAACTTAAAAATATAAACAGCTGCTGTAAAAGAACCCTTCACCTAGAAGAACAAAATTTGGTGAGTCAAGTGGGATTTGTGTACCAATCATTACCACCAAGTATCATCAAGATTGGGTGAAAAAATATTTGCTGGCATTTCGGAAACTCGTTATTTGTTGAAAGCTTGGCAACCCCTTTCAATGAAAGTGTTTTCCACAGTCTCTGCTTAGGGCTACTTAAAGAAAAAACAAACCATAGAGACAAAACTGAGAACTACTTTTTTTTGTCAAGTTTCAAAAGCGACTACAAACTATGTTGGATTTCGAGTTCCAAATTCATCTATCTATATAGGAGAGAACAGAGGGAAACCTAAATATAAAAACTGCTACTGTAGACGAACGCTTCAACCTAGAAGAACAAAATTTGGTGAGCCAAGTGGGATTTGTGTCCTGATCATTACCACCAAGTGTCATCAAGATTGGGTGAAAAAATATTTGCTGGTATTTCGGAAACTAGTTATTTCTCAGAAGCTTGGCAACCCCACTCAATGAAAGTGCTTTTCCACAGTCTGTGCGTAGGGCTACTTGAAGAGGAAACAAAGCATAGTGACAAAACTGAGAACTCCTTTATTTTGCCAAGTTTCAAAGAGCTACTACAAACCATGTTGGATTTTGAGTTCCAAATTCATCTATCTCTATAGGAGAGAACAGAGTGAAACCTAAAAATAAAAACTGCTACTGTAAACGAACGCTTCAATCTCGAAGAACAAAATTTGGTGAGCCAAGTGGGATTTGTGTACTTGTCATTACCACCACGTTTCATCAAGATTGGGTGAAAAAATATTTGCTGGTATTTCGGAAACTCGTAATTTCTTGGAAGCTTGG
The DNA here is from genome assembly GCF_048772815.1 of Callospermophilus lateralis. Taxonomy (NCBI): domain Eukaryota; kingdom Metazoa; phylum Chordata; class Mammalia; order Rodentia; family Sciuridae; genus Callospermophilus; species Callospermophilus lateralis. Next base: position 50,897 of record NW_027515022.1, on the reverse strand, counting down.
CAACCCCTTTCAATGAAAGTGCTTTTCCACAGTCTGTGCCTATGTCTACTTGAAGAGGAAACAAACCATAGAGACAAATCTGAGAACTCCTTTATTTTGTCAAGTTTCAAAGAGCTACTAGAAACAATGTTGGATTTAGAGTTCCAAATTCATCTATCTATGTGGAAGAGAACAGAGTGAAACAAAAATATAAAAACTGCTACTGTAGGTGAACGCTTCAACAAAGAAGAACAAAATTTGGTGAGCCAAGTGGGATTTGTGTACTGATCATTACCACCACGTATTATTAAGTTTGGGTGAAAAAATATTTGCTGGTATTTCGGAAACTCATTATTTCTTAGCAGCTTGGCAACCCCTGTCAATGAAAGTGCTTTTCCACAGTCTGTGCCTAGGGCTAATTGAAGGGGAAACAAACCATAGAGACAAAAGAGAGAACTGCTTTATTTTTTCAAGTTTCAAAGCGCTACTAGAAACCATGTTGGATTTAGAGTTCCAAATTCATCTATCTATATAGAAGAAAACAGAGTGAAACCTAAAAATAAAAACTGCTATTGTAAACGAACGCTTCAACCTAGAAGAACAAAATTTGGTGAGCCAAGTGGGATTGGTGTACTTGTCATTTCCACCATTATCATCAAGATTGGGTGAAAAAATATTTGCTGGTATTTCGGAAAATCGTTATTTCTTAGAAGCTTGGAAACCTCTCTCAATGAAAGTGCTTTTCCACATTCGTTGCCTAGGGCTACTTGAAGGGTAAACAAACCATAGAGACAAAATTGAGAACTCCTTTATTTTGTCAAGTTTCAAAGTGCTACTAAATACCATGTTGGATTTAGAGTTCCAAATTCATCTATCTATATAGGACAGAACAGAGGGAAACCTAAAATTATAAACAGCTACTGTAAACGAACGCTTCAACCTAGAAGAACAAAATTTGGTGAGTCAAGTGGGCTTTGTGTACCGATCATTAATACCAAATATCATCAAGATTCGGTGAAGAAATATTTGCTGGTATTTTGGAAACTCGTAATTCCTTTGAAGCTTGGCCACCCCTTTCAATGAACGTGCTTTTCCACAGTCTCTGCTTAGGGCTACTTGAAGAGGAAACAAATCATAGAGACAAAACTGAGAACTACTTTTTATGTCAAGTTACAAAGAACTACTACAAACCATTGTGGATTTAGTGTTCCAAATTCATCTATCTATATAGGAGAGAACAGAGTGAAACCTAAAAATACAAACTGCTATTGTAAACGAACGCTTCAACCTAGAAGAACAAAATTTGTTGAGCCAAGTGGGATTGGTGCACTTGTCATTACCACCACGTATCATCAAGATTGTGTGAAAAATATTTGCTGGTATTTTGGAAACTCTTTATTTCTTAGAAGCTTGTCAACCCCTCTCAATGAAAGTGCTTTTGCACAGTCTGTGCCTTGGGCTATTTGAAGAGGAAAAAAACCATAGAGACAAAATTGAGAACTCCTTTATTTTGTCACGTTTCAAAGAGCTACTACAAACCATGTTGGATTTAGTGTTCCAAATTCATCTATCTATGTAGAAGAGAACAGAGTGAAACCTAAAAATAAAAACTGCAACTGTAAACAAACGCTTAAATCTAGAAGAACAAAATTTGGTGAGCCAAGTATGATTTGTGTACCGATCATTACCACCACGTATCATCAAGATTGGGTGAAAAAATATTTGCTGGTATTTCAGAATATCGTTATTTCTTAGAAGATTGGCAACGCCTTTCAATGAAAGGGCTTTTCCACAGTCTCTGCTTAGGGCTACTTGAAGAGGAAACGAAACATAGAGACAAAACAGAGAACTACTTTTTTTTTCAAGTTTCAAAGAGCTACTACAAACCATGTTGGATTTAGAGTTCCAAATTCATCTATATTTATAGGAGAGAACAGAGGGAAACCTAAAAATATAAACTGCTACTTGAAACGAACGCTTCAACCTAGAAGAACAAAATTTAGTGAGCCATGTGGGATTTGGGAACTTGTCATTACCACCACGTATCATCCAGATTGGGTGAAAAAATATTTGCTGGTATTTCGGAATCTCGTATCTTCTTGGAAGTTTGGCAACCCCTTTCAATGAAAGTGCTTCTCCACAGTCTCTGCTTAGGGCTACTTGAAGAGGAAACAAACCATAGAGACAAAACTGAGAACTACTTTTTTTTTCTAGTTTCAAGGAGCTACTACAAAACATGATGGATTTAGGGTTCCAATTTCATCTATCTATATAGGAGAGAACAGAGGGAAACCTAAATATAAAAACTGCTACTGTAGACGAAGGCTTCAAACTGGTAGAACAAAATTTGGTGAGCCAAGTGGGATTTGTGTACTTGTCATTACCACCACGTATCATCAATATTGGGTGAAAAAATATTTGCTGGTATTTCTGAAACTCGTTATTTCTTGAAGCTTGGCAACCCCTCTCAATGAAAGTGCTATTCCAAAGTCTGTGCCTAGGGCTACTTGAAGAGGAGAAAAACCATAGAGACAAAACTGAGAACTCCTTTATTTTGTCCCGTTTCAAAGAGCTACTACAAACCATGTTGGATTTAGAGTTCCAATTTCATCTATCTATATAGAAGAGAACAGAGTGAAACCTAAATATAAAAATGACTACTGTAGACGAACGCTTCAACCTAGAAGAACAAAATTTGGTGAGCCAAGTGGGATTTGTGTACTGATCATTACCACCAAGTATCCTCAAGATTGGGTGAAGAAATATTTGCTGGTATTTCGGAAACTCGTTATTTTTTAGAAGCTTGGAAACCCCTCTCAATGAAAGTGCTTTCCACAGTCTGTGCCTAGGGCTACATGAAGAGGAAACAAACCATAGAGACAAAACTGAGAAATTCTTTATTTTGTCACGTTTCAAAGAGCTACTAGAAACCATGTTGTATTTAGAGTTCCAAATACATCTATCTATATAGGAGAGAACACAGTGAAACAAAAATGAAAACTGCTACTGTAAACGAATGCTTCAACCTAGACGAAAAATTGGTGAGCCAAGTGGGATTTGTGTACGGATCATTACCACCAAGTATCATCAAGATTGGTTGAAAAAACATTTGCTCGTATTTCGAAAACTCGTAATTTCTTGGAAGCTTGGCACCACCTTTCAATGAAAGTGCATTTCCACAGTCTCTGCTTAGGGCTACTTGAAGAGGAAACAAACCATAGAGACAAAACAGAGAACTACATTATTTTGTCAAGTTTCAAAGAACTACTACAAAGCATGTTGGATTTAGAGTTAAAATTCATCTATCTATATAGGAGAGAACAGAGGGAAACCTAAAAATAAAAACTGGTACTGTAGATGAACGCTTCAACCTAGAAGAACAAAATATCGTGAGCCAAGTGGGATTTGTGTAATTGTCATTACCACCACGTATCATCAAGATTGGGTGAAAAAATATTTGCTGGTATTTCGGAAACTCTTAATTTCTTGGAAGCTTGGCAACACCTTTCAATGAAAGTGCTTTTCCACAGTCTCTGCTTAGGGCTACTTGAAGAGGAAACCAACCATAGAGACAAAACTGAGAAATACTTTATTTTGTCAAGTTTCAAAGAGCTACTACAAACCATTTTGGATTTAGAGTTCCAAATTCATCTATCTATATAGGAGAGAACAGAGGGAAACCTAAATATATAAACTGCTACTGTAGACGAACGCTTCAACCTAGAAGAAGAGAATTTGGTTAGCCAAGTGGGATTTGTGTCCTGATCATTACCACCAAGTATCATCAAGATTGGTTTAAAAAATATTTGCTGGTATTTCGGAGACTCATAATTTCTTGGAAGCTTGGCAACCCCTTTAAATTCAAGTGCTTTTCCACAGACTCTGCTTAGGGCTACTTGAAGAGGAAACAAATCATGGAGAAAAAAGTGAGAATTTCTTTATTTTGTCAAGTTTCATAGAGCTACTACAAACCATGTTGGATTAAGAGTTCCAAATTCTTCTATCTATATAGGAGGGAACAGAGGGAAACCTAAAAATATAAACAGCTCCTGTAAACGAACGCTTCAAACTAGAAGAACAAAATTTGGTGAGTCAAGTGGAATTTGTGTACCGATCATTACCACCAAGTATCATCAAGATTGGGTGAAAAAATATTTGCTGGTATTTCGGAAACTCGTTATTTCTTAGAAGCCTGGCAACCCCTCTCAATGAAAGTGCTTTTCCACAGTCTGTGCCTAGGGCTACTTGAAGAGGAAACAAACCATAGAGACAAAACTGAGAACTACTTTATTATGTCAAGTTTCAAAGAGCTACTACAAACCATGTTGGATTCAGAGTTCCAAATTCATCTATCTATATAGAAGAGAACAGAGTGAATCCTAAATATAAAAACTGCTACTGTAGACGAACGCTTCAACCTAGAAGAACAAATATTTGTGAGCCAAGTCGGATTTGTGTACTTGTCATTACTACCACGTATCATCATCATTGGGTGAAAAAATATTTGCTGGTATTTTGGATACTCGTAATGTCTTGGAAGCTTGGCAACCCTTTTCAATGAATGGGCTTTTCCACAGTCTCTGCCTCCGGCTACTTGAAGAGGAAACAAACCATAGAAACAAAATTGAGAACTACTTTTTTTTTGTCAAGTTTCAAAAAGCTACTACCAACCATGTTGGATTTAGAGTTCCAAATTCATCTATCTATATAGGAGAGAACAGAGGGAAACCTAAATATAAAAACTGCTACTGTCGACAAATGCTTCAACCTAGAAGAACAAAATTTGGTGTTCCAAGTGGGATTTGTGTCCTGATCATTACCACCAAGTGTCATCAAGATTGGGTGAAAATATATTTGCTGGTATTTCGGAAACTAGTTATATCTTAGAAGCTTGGCAACCCCTCTCAAGGAAAGTGCTTTTCCACAGTCTGTGCCTAGGGCTACTTGAAGAGGAAACAAACCATAGAGAAGAATCTGAGAACTCCTTTATTTTGTCTAGTTTCAAAGAGCTACTACAAACCATGTTGGATTTAGAGTTCCAAATTCATCTATCTATGTAGAAGAGAACAGAGTGAAACCTAAATATAAAAACTGCTACTGTAGACGAACGCTTCAACCTAGAAGAACAAAATTTGGTGAGCCAAGTGTGATTTGAGTACTTGTCATTACCACCACGTATCATCAAGATTGGGGGAAAAAATATTTGCTGGTATTTCGGAAACTAGTAATTTCTTGGAAGCTTGGCTACACCTTTCAATGAAAGTGCTTTTCCACAGTCTCTGCTTATGGCTACTTGAAGAGGAAACGAACCATAGAGACAAAACTGAGAACTACTTTATTTTGTCCAGTTTCAAAGAGCTGCTACAAATCATGTTGGATTTAGAGTTCCAAATTCATCTATCTATATAGGAGAGAACAGAGTGAAACCTAAATATAAAAACGACTACTGTAGACGAACGCTTCAACCTAGAAGAACAAAATTTGATGAGCCAAGTTGGATTTGTGCACCGATCATTACCAGCAAGTATCCTCAAGATTGGGTGAAAAAATATTTGCTGGCATTTCGGAAACTAGTTATTCTTAGAAGCTTGGCAACCACTCTCAATGAAAGTGCTTTTCCACAGTCTGTGCCTAGGGCTACTTGAATTGAAAACAAACCATAGAGACAAAACTGAGAACTACTTTATTTTGTCAAGTTTCAAAGAGCTACTACAAACCATGTTGGATTTAGACTTCCAAATTCATTTATCTATATAGGAGAGAACAGAGTGAAACCTAAATATAAAAACTGCTACTGTAGACGAATGCTTCAAACTATAAGAACAAAATTTGGTGAGCCAAGTGGGATTTGTGTACTTGTCATTACCACCACGTATCATCAAGTTTGGGTGAAAAAATATTTGCTGGTATTTCGGAAACTCGTAATGTCTTGGAAGCTTGGCCACCCCTTTCAATGAAAGTGCTTTTCCACAGTCTGTGCCTAGGGCTACTTGAAGAGGAAATAAAGCATAGAGACAAATCTGAGAACTTTTTTATTTTGTCAAGTTTCAAAGAGCTACTACAAAACCATGTTGGATTTAGAGTTCCAAATTCATCTATCTATGTAGAAGAGAACAGAGTTAAATCTAAATATAAAAACTGCTACTGTAGGCGAACGCTTCAACCTAGAAGAACACAATTTGGTGAGCCAAGTGGGATTTGTGTACTTGTCAATACCACCACGTATCATCAAGATTGGGTGAAAAAATATTTGCTGGTATTTCGGAAACTCGTAATTTCTTGGAAGCTTGGCAAACCCATTCAATGAAAGTGCATTTCCACAGTCTCTGCTTAGGGGTACTTGAAGAGGAACAAACCATAGAGAGAAAACTGAGAACTACTTTATTTTGTCAGTTTCAAAGAGCTACTACAAACCATTTTGGATTTATAGTTCCAAATTCATCTATCTATATAGAAGAGAACAGAGTGAAACCTAAATATTAAAACGACTTCTGTGGACGAACACTTAAACCTAGAAGACAGAATTTGCCGAGCCAAGTGGGATTTGTGTCCTGAGCATTACCACCAAGTATCATCAAGATTGGGTGTAGAATTATTTGCTGGTATTTCGGAAACTCGTTATTTCTTGGAATCTTGGCAACCCCTTTCAATGAAAGTGCTTTTCCACAGTCTGTGCCTAGGGCTACTTGAAGAGGAAACAAACCATAGAGACAAAACTGAGAACCCTTTATTTTGTCAAGTTTCAAAGAGCTACTACAAACCATGTTGGATTTAGAGTTCCAAATTCATCTATCTATATAAGAGAGAACAGAGTGAAACCTAAAAATAAAAACAGCTACTGTAAACGAACGCTTCAACCTAGAAGAACAAAATTTGGTGAGCCAAGTGGGATTTGTGTACTTGTAATTACCACCACGTATCATCAAGATTGGGGGAAAAAATACATGCTGGTATTTCGGAAACTAGTAATTTCTTGGAAGCTTGGCTACATCTTTCAATGAAAGTGCTTTCCACAGTCACTGCTTATGGCTACTTGAAGAGGAAACAAACCATAGAGACAAAACTGAGAACTACTTTATTTTGTCATGTTTCAAAGAGCTACTACAAATCATGTTGGATTTAGAGTTCCAAATTCATCTATCTATATAGGAGAGAACAGAGGGAAACCTAAATATAAAAACGACTACTGTATACGAACGCTTCAACCTAGAAGAACAAAATTTGATGAGCCAACTGGGATTTGTGCACTGATCATTACCACCAAGTATCCTCAAGATTGGGTGAAAAAATATTTGCTGGCATTTCGGAAACTAGTTATTTCTTAGAAGCTTGGCAACCCCTCTCAATGAAAGTGCTTTTCCACAGTCTGTGCCTAGGGCTACTTGAATTGGAAACAAACAATAGACACAAAACTGTGAAATACTTTATTTTGTCAAGTTTCAAAGAGCTACGACAAACCATGTTGGATTTAGAATTCCAAATTCATCTATTTATATAGGAGAGAACAGAGTGAAACCTAAATATAAACACTGCTACTGTAGACGAACGCTTCAACCTCGAAGAACAAAATTTGGTGAGCCAAGTGGGATTTGTGTACTTTTCATTACCACCACGTATCATCAAGTTTGGGTGAAAAAATATTTGCTGGTATTTCAGAAACTCGTAATTTCATGGAAGCTTTGCAACACCTTTCAATGAAAGTGCTTTTCCACAATCTCTGCTAATGGCTACTTGAAGAGGAAACAAACCATAGAGACAAAAGTGAGAACTACTTTATTTTGTCAAGTTTCAAAGAGCTACTACAAACCATGTTGGATTTAGAGTTCCAAATTCATCTATCTATATAGGAAAGAACAGAGGGAAACCTAAATATAAAAACTGCTACTGTAGACGAACGCTTCAACCTAGAAGAACAAAATTTGGTGAGTCAAGTGGGATATGTGTACCGATCATTACCACCAAGTATCATCAAGATTGGGTGAAAAAATATTTGATGGTATTTCGGAAACTCGTAATTTCTTGGAAGCTTGGCAACCCCTTTAAATGAAAGTGCTTTTCCACAGTCTCTGCTTAGGGCTACTTGAAGAGGAAACAAACCATTGAGACAAAACTGAGAACTACTTTTTTTTGTCAAGTTTAAAAGAGCGACTACAATCCATGTTGGATTTAGAGTTCCAACTTCATCTATCTATATAGAAGAGAACAGAGGGAAACCTAAAAATAAAAAACTGCTACTGTAAACGAACGCTTCAACCTAGAAAAACAAAATTTGGTGAGCCAAGTGGGATTTGTGTACCGATCATTACCAACATGTATCATTAAGATTGGGTGAAAAAATATTTGCCTGTATTTCGGAAACTCGTAATTTTTTGGAAGGTTGGCAACGCCTTTAAATGAAAGTGCTTTTCCACAGCCTCTGCTTAGGCCTACTTGAAGAGGAAACATATTATAAGACAAAACTGAGAACTCCTTTATTTTGTCAAGTTTCAAAGAGCTACTACAAACCATGTTGGATTTAGAGTTCCAAATTCATCTATCTGTATAGGAGAGAACAGAGTGAAACCTAAAAATAAAATTTGCAACTGTAAAGGAACGCTTCAACAGAGAAGAATAAAATTTGGTGAGCCAAGTGGGATTTGTGTACTGATCATTACCACCACGTATCATCCAGATTGGATGAAAAAATATTTGCTGGTATTTCGGAAACTCGTAATTTCTTGGAAGCTTGGCAACCCCTTTCAAAGAAAGTGCTTTTCCACAGTCTCTGCTTAGGGCTGCTGAAGAGGAAATAAACCATAGAGACAAAACTGAGAACTACTACTTTTTGTCAAGTTTCAAAGAGCTACTACAAACCATGTTGGATTTAGAGTTCCAAATTCATTTATCTATTATAGGAGAGAACAGAGGGAAACCTAAAAATATAAACTGCTACTTTAAATGAACGCTTCAACCTAAAAGAACAAAAATTTGTGAGCCATGTGGGATTTGTGTACTCGTCATTACCACCACGTATCATCAAGATTGGGTGAAAAAATATTTGCTGGTATTTCGGAAACTTGTTATTTCTTAGATGTTTGGCAACCCCTCTCAATGAAAGTGCTTTTCCACAGTCTGTGCCTAGGGCTACTTGAAGAGGAAACAAATCATAGAGGCAAAACTGAGAACTCCTTTATTTTGTCAAGTTTCAAAGAGCTACTACAAACCATGTTGGATTTAGAGTTCCAAATTCATCTATCTATGTAGGAGAGAACAGAGGGAAACCTAAAAAATATAAACTGCTAGCGTAGACGAACGCTTCAACCTAGAAGAACAAAATTTGGTGAGCCAAGTGGGATTTGTGTACTGATCATTACCACCACGTATCATCCAGATTGGGTGAAAAAATATTTGCTGGTATTTCGGAAACTCGTAATTTCTTGGAAGCTTGGCAACCCCTTTCAATGAAAGTGCTTTTCCACAGTCTCTGCTTAGGGCTACTTGAAGAGGAAATAAACCATAGACACAAAACTGAGAACTACTTTATTTTGTCAAGTTTCAAAGAGCGAATACAAACCATGTTAGATTTAGAGTTCCAAATACATCTATCTATATAGGAGAGAACAGAGGGAAACCTAAATATTAAAACGACTACTGTAGACGAACGCTTGAACCTAGAAGAACAAAGTTTGGTGAGCCAAGTTTGATTGTTGAACTGATCATTACCACCAAGTATCATCAAGATTGGTTGAAAAAATATTTGCTGGTATTTCGGAAACTCGTAATTTCTTGGAAGCTTGGCAACCCCTTTCAATGAAAGTGCTTTTCCACAGTCTCTGCTTAGGGCTACTTGAAGAGGAAACAATCCATAGAGACAAAACAGAGAACTACTTTATTTTGTCAAGTTTCAAAGAACTACTACAAACCATGTTGGATTTAGTGTTCCAAATTCATCTATCTATATAGGAGAGAACAGACTGAAACCTAAATATAAAAACTGCTACAGTAGACAAACGCTTAAAACTAGAAGAACAAAATTTGGTGAGCCAAGTGGGATTTGTGTACTGATCATTACCAACATGTACCATTAAGACTGGGTGAAAAAATATTTGCTGGTATTTCGGAAACTCGTAATTTCTTGGAAGCTTGGCAACCCTTTTCAATGAAAGTGCTTTTCCACAGTCTCTGCTTAGGGCTACTGAAGAGGAAACAAATCATAGAGAAAAACGGAGAACTACTACTTTTTGTCAAGTTTCAAAGAGCTACTACAAACCATGTTGGATTTAGAGTTCCAAATTCATCTATCTATATAGGAGAGAACAGAGGGAAACCTAAAAATAAAAACTGCTACTTTAAACCAACGCTTCAACCTAGAACAACAAAATTTTGTGAGGCATGTTGGATTTGTGTACTTATCATTACCAACAAGTATCATCAAGATTGGGTGAAAATATATTTGCTGATATTTCCGAAACACGTAATTTCTTGGAAGCTTGGCAACCCCTCTCAATGAAAGTGCTTTTCCACAGTCTGTGCCTAGGGCTACTTTAAGAGGAAACAAACCATAGAGACAAAACTGAGAACTCCTTTATTTTGTCAAGTTTCAAAGAGCTACTACAAACCACGTTGGACTCAGAGTTCCAAATTCATCTATCTATATAACAGAGAATAGAGTGAAAAATACATATAAAAACTGCTACCGTAGATGAACGCTTCAACCTAGAAGAGCACAATTTGGTGAGCCAAGTGGGATTTGTGTACTGATCTTTACCACCACTTATTATTAAGATTGGGTAAAAAAATATTTGCTGGTATTTTGGAAACTCGTTATTTCTTAGAAGCTTGGCAACCACTCTCAATGAAAGTGCTTTTCCACAGTCTGTGCCTAGGGATACTTGAAGAGGAATCAAGCCATAGAGAAAAAACTGAGAAATCCTTTATTTTGTCAAGTTTCAAAGAGCTACTACAAACCATGTTGGATTTAGAGTTCCAAATTCATCTATCTATATATGAGAGAACAGAGGGAAACCTAAATATAAAAACGACTAATGTAGACAAACGCTTCAACCTAGAAGAACAAAATGTGGTGAGCCAAGTGGGATTTGTGTACTGATCATTTCCACCAAGTATCATCAAGATTGGGTAAAAAAATATTTGCTGGTATTTCGGAAACTCATTATTTCTTAGCAGCTTGGCAACCCCTGTCAATGAAAGTGCTTTTCCACAGTCTGTGCCTAGGGCTAATTGAAGGGGAAACAAACCATAGAGACAAAAGAGAGAACTGCTTTATTTTTTCAAGTTTCAAAGCGCTACTAGAAACCATGTTGGATTTAGAGTTCCAAATTCATCTATCTATATAGAAGAGAACAGAGTGAAACCTAAAAATAAAAACTGCTATTGTAAACGAACGCTTCAACCTAGAAGAACAAAATTTGGTGAGCCAAGTGGGATTGGTGTACTTGTCATTTCCACCATTATCATCAAGATTGGGTGAAAAAATATTTGCTGGTATTTCGGAAAATCGTTATTTCTTAGAAGCTTGGAAACCTCTCTCAATGAAAGTGCTTTTCCACATTCGTTGCCTAGGGCTACTTGAAGGGTAAACAAACCATAGAGACAAAATTGAGAACTCCTTTATTTTGTCAAGTTTCAAAGTGCTACTACAAACCATGTTGGATTTAGAGTTCCAAATTCATCTATCTATATAGGACAGAACAGAGGGAAACCTAAAATTATAAACAGCTACTGTAAACGAACGCTTCAACCTAGAAGAACAAAATTTGGTGAGTCAAGTGGGCTTTGTGTACCGATCATTAATACCAAATATCATCAAGATTCGGTGAAGAAATATTTGCTGGTATTTTGGAAACTCGTAATTCCTTTGAAGCTTGGCCACCCCTTTCAATGAACGTGCTTTTCCACAGTCTCTGCTTAGGGCTACTTGAAGAGGAAACAAATCATAGAGACAAAACTGAGAACTACTTTTTATGTCAAGTTACAAAGAACTACTACAAACCATTGTGGATTTAGTGTTCCAAATTCATCTATCTATATAGGAGAGAACAGAGTGAAACCTAAAAATACAAACTGCTATTGTAAACGAACGCTTCAACCTAGAAGAACAAAATTTGTTGAGCCAAGTGGGATTGGTGCACTTGTCATTACCACCACGTATCATCAAGATTGTGTGAAAAATATTTGCTGGTATTTTGGAAACTCTTTATTTCTTAGAAGCTTGTCAACCCCTCTCAATGAAAGTGCTTTTGCACAGTCTGTGCCTTGGGCTATTTGAAGAGGAAAAAAACCATAGAGACAAAATTGAGAACTCCTTTATTTTGTCACGTTTCAAAGAGCTACTACAAACCATGTTGGATTTAGAGTTCCAAATTCATCTATCTATGTAGAAGAGAACAGAGTGAAACCTAAAAATAAAAACTGCAACTGTAAACAAACGCTTAAATCTAGAAGAACAAAATTTGGTGAGCCAAGTATGATTTGTGTACCGATCATTACCACCACGTATCATCAAGATTGGGTGAAAAAATATTTGCTGGTATTTCAGAATATCGTTATTTCTTAGAAGATTGGCAACGCCTTTCAATGAAAGGGCTTTTCCACAGTCTCTGCTTAGGGCTACTTGAAGAGGAAACAAAACATAGAGACAAAACTGAGAACTACTTTTTTTTCAAGTTTCAAAGAGCTACTACAAACCATGTTGGATTTAGAGTTCCAAATTCATCTATATTTATAGGAGAGAACAGAGGGAAACCTAAAAATATAAACTGCTACTTGAAACGAACGCTTCAACCTAGAAGAACAAAATTTAGTGAGCCATGTGGGATTTGGGAACTTGTCATTACCACCACGTATCATCCAGATTGGGTGAAAAAATATTTGCTGGTATTTCGGAATCTCGTATCTTCTTGGAAGTTTGGCAACCCATTTCAATGAAAGTGCTTCTCCACAGTCTCTGCTTAGGGCTACTTGAAGAGGAAACAAACCATAGAGACAAAACTGAGAACTACTTTTTTTTTCTAGTTTCAAGGAGCTACTACAAAACATGATGGATTTAGGGTTCCAATTTCATCTATCTATATAGGAGAGAACAGAGGGAAACCTAAATATAAAAACTGCTACTGTAGACGAAGGCTTCAAACTGGTAGAACAAAATTTGGTGAGCCAAGTGGGATTTGTGTACTTGTCATTACCACCACGTATCATCAATATTGGGTGAAAAAATATTTGCTGGTATTTCTGAAACTCGTTATTTCTTGAAGCTTGGCAACCCCTCTCAATGAAAGTGCTATTCCAAAGTCTGTGCCTAGGGCTACTTGAAGAGGAGAAAAACCATAGAGACAAAACTGAGAACTCCTTTATTTTGTCCCGTTTCAAAGAGCTACTACAAACCATGTTGGATTTAGAGTTCCAATTTCATCTATCTATATAGAAGAGAACAGAGTGAAACCTAAATATAAAAATGACTACTGTAGACGAACGCTTCAACCTAGAAGAACAAAATTTGGTGAGCCAAGTGGGATTTGTGTACTGATCATTACCACCAAGTATCCTCAAGATTGGGTGAAGAAATATTTGCTGGTATTTCGGAAACTCGTTATTTTTTAGAAGCTTGGAAACCCCTCTCAATGAAAGTGCTTTCCACAGTCTGTGCCTAGGGCTACATGAAGTGGAAAAAACCATAGAGACAAAACTGAGAAATTCTTTATTTTGTCACGTTTCAAAGAGCTACTAGAAACCATGTTGTATTTAGAGTTCCAAATACATCTATCTATATAGGAGAGAACACAGTGAAACAAAAATGAAAACTGCTACTGTAAACGAATGCTTCAACCTAGACGAAAAAATTGGTGAGCCAAGTGGGATTTGTGTACCGATCATTACCACCAAGTATCATCAAGATTGGTTGAAAAAATATTTGCTCGTATTTCGAAAACTCGTAATTTCTTGGAAGCTTGGCACCACCTTTCAATGAAAGTGCATTTCCACAGTCTCTGCTTAGGGCTACTTGAAGAGGAAACAAACCATAGAGACAAAACAGAGAACTACATTATTTTGTCAAGTTTCAAAGAACTACTACAAAGCATGTTGGATTTAGAGTTAAAATTCATCTATCTATATAGGAGAGAACAGAGGGAAACCTAAAAATAAAAACTGCTACTGTAAACGAACGCTTCAAACTAGAAGAACAAAATATGGTGAGCCAAGTGGGATTTGTTTGCTTGTCATTACCACCACGTATCATCAAGATTGGGTGAAAAAATATTTGCTGGTATTTCGGAAACTCGTAATTTCTTGGAAGCTTGGCAACACCTTTCAATGAAAGTGCTTTTCCACAGTCTCTGCTTATGGCTACTTGAAGAGGAAACCAACCATAGAGACAAAAATGAGAACTACTTTATTTTTTCAAGTTTCAAAGAGCTACTAAAAACCATGTTGGATTTAGAGTTCCAAATTCATCTATCTCTATAGGAGAGAACAGAGGGAAACTTAAATATAAAAACTGGTACTGTAGACGAACGCTTCAACCTAGAAGAACAAAATATCGTGAGCCAAGTGGGATTTGTGTAATTGTCATTACCACCACGTATCATCAAGATTGGGTGAAAAAATATTTGCTGGTATTTCGGAAACTCTTAATTTCTTGGAAGCTTGGCAACACCTTTCAATGAAAGTGCTTTTTTACAGTCTCTGCTTAGGGCTACTTGAAGAGGAAACCAACCATAGAGACAAAACTGAGAAATACTTTATTTTGTCAAGTTTCAAAGAGCTACTACAAACCATTTTGGATTTAGAGTTCCAAATTCATCTATCTATATAGGAGAGAACAGAGGGAAACCTAAATATATAAACTGCTACTGTAGACGAACGCTTCAACCTAGAAGAAGAGAATTTGGTTAGCCAAGTGGGATTTGTGTCCTGATCATTACCACCAAGTATCATCAAGATTGGTTTAAAAAATATTTGCTGGTATTTCGGAGACTCATAATTTCTTGGAAGCTTGGCAACCCCTTTAAATTCAAGTGCTTTTCCACAGACTCTGCTTAGGGCTACTTGAAGAGGAAACAAATCATGGAGAAAAAAGTGAGAATTTCTTTATTTTGTCAAGTTTCATAAAGCTACTACAAACCATGTTGGATTAAGAGTTCCAAATTCTTCTATCTATATAGGAGGGAACAGAGGGAAACCTAAAAATATAAACAGCTCCTGTAAACGAACGCTTCAAACTAGAAGAACAAAATTTGGTGAGTCAAGTGGAATTTGTGTACCGATCATTACCACCAAGTATCATCAAGATTGGGTGAAAAAATATTTGCTGGTATTTCAGAAACTCGTTATTTCTTAGAAGCCTGGCAACCCCTCTCAATGAAAGTGCTTTTCCACAGTCTGTGCCTAGGGCTACTTGAAGAGGAAACAAACCATAGAGACAAAACTGAGAACTACTTTATTTTGTCAAGTTTCAAAGAGCTACTACAAACCATGTTGGATTCAGAGTTCCAAATTCATCTATCTATATAGAAGAGAACAGAGTGAATCCTAAATATAAAAACTGCTACTGTAGACGAACGCTTCAACCTAGAAGAACAAATATTGGTGAGCCAAGTCGGATTTGTGTACTTGTCATTACTACCACGTATCATCATCATTGGGTGAAAAAATATTTGCTGGTATTTTGGATACTCGTAATGTCTTGGAAGCTTGGCAACCCTTTTCAATGAATGGGCTTTTCCACAGTCTCTGCCTCCGGCTACTTGAAGAGGAAACAAACCATAGAAACAAAATTGAGAACTACTTTTTTTTTGTCAAGTTTCAAAAAGCTACTACCAACCATGTTGGATTTAGAGTTCCAAATTCATCTATCTATATAGGAGAGAACAGAGGGAAACCTAAATATAAAAACTGCTACTGTCGACAAATGCTTCAACCTAGAAGAACAAAATTTGGTGTTCCAAGTGGGATTTGTGTCCTGATCATTACCACCAAGTGTCATCAAGATTGGGTGAAAATATATTTGCTGGTATTTCGGAAACTAGTTATATCTTAGAAGCTTGGCAACCCCTCTCAAGGAAAGTGCTTTTCCACAGTCTGTGCCTAGGGCTACTTGAAGAGGAAACAAACCATAGAGAAGAATCTGAGAACTCCTTTATTTTGTCAATTTTCAAAGAGCTACTACAAACCATGTTGGATTTAGAGTTCCAAATTCATCTATCTATGTAGAAGAGAACAGAGTGAAACCTAAATATAAAAACTGCTACTGTAGACGAACGCTTCAACCTAGAAGAACAAAATTTGGTGAGCCAAGTGTGATTTGAGTACTTGTCATTACCACCACGTATCATCAAGATTGGGGGAAAAAATATTTGCTGGTATTTCGGAAACTAGTAATTTCTTGGAAGCTTGGCTACACCTTTCAATGAAAGTGCTTTTCCACAGTCTCTGCTTATGGCTACTTGAAGAGGAAACGAACCATAGAGACAAAACTGAGAACTCCTTTATTTTGTCCAGTTTCAAAGAGCTACTACAAATCATGTTGGATTTAGAGTTCCAAATTCATCTATCTATATAGGAGAGAACAGAGTGAAACCTAAATATAAAAACGACTACTGTAGACGAACGCTTCAACCTAGAAGAACAAAATTTGATGAGCCAAGTTGGATTTGTGCACCGATCATTACCAGCAAGTATCCTCAAGATTGGGTGAAAAAATATTTGCTGGCATTTCGGAAACTAGTTATTTCTTAGAAGCTTGGCAACCACTCTCAATGAAAGTGCTTTTCCACAGTCTGTGCCTAGGGCTACTTGAATTGAAAACAAACCATAGAGACAAAACTGAGAACTACTTTATTTTGTCAAGTTTCAAAGAGCTACTACAAACCATGTTGGATTTAGACTTCCAAATTCATTTATCTATATAGGAGAGAACAGAGTGAAACCTAAATATAAAAACTGCTACTGTAGACGAATGCTTCAAACTATAAGAACAAAATTTGGTGAGCCAAGTGGGATTTGTGTACTTGTCATTACCACCACGTATCATCAAGTTTGGGTGAAAAAATATTTGCTGGTATTTCGGAAACTCGTAATGTCTTGGAAGCTTGGCCACCCCTTTCAATGAAAGTGCTTTTCCACAGTCTGTGCCTAGGGCTACTTGAAGAGGAAATAAAGCATAGAGACAAATCTGAGAACTTTTTTATTTTGTCAAGTTTCAAAGAGCTACTACAAAACCATGTTGGATTTAGAGTTCCAAATTCATCTATCTATGTAGAAGAGAACAGAGTTAAATCTAAATATAAAAACTGCTACTGTAGGCGAACGCTTCAACCTAGAAGAACACAATTTGGTGAGCCAAGTGGGATTTGTGTACTTGTCAATACCACCACGTATCATCAAGATTGGGTGAAAAAATATTTGCTGGTATTTCGGAAACTCGTAATTTCTTGGAAGCTTGGCAAACCCATTCAATGAAAGTGCATTTCCACAGTCTCTGCTTAGGGGTACTTGAAGAGGAACAAACCATAGAGAGAAAACTGAGAACTACTTTATTTTGTCAGTTTCAAAGAGCTACTACAAACCATTTTGGATTTATAGTTCCAAATTCATCTATCTATATAGAAGAGAACAGAGTGAAACCTAAATATTAAAACGACTTCTGTGGACGAACACTTAAACCTAGAAGAACAGAATTTGCCGAGCCAAGTGGGATTTGTGTCCTGAGCATTACCACCAAGTATCATCAAGATTGGGTGTAGAATTATTTGCTGGTATTTCGGAAACTCGTTATTTCTTGGAATCTTGGCAACCCCTTTCAATGAAAGTGCTTTTCCACAGTCTGTGCCTAGGGCTACTTGAAGAGGAAACAAACCATAGAGACAAAACTGAGAACCCTTTATTTTGTCAAGTTTCAAAGAGCTACTACAAACCATGTTGGATTTAGAGTTCCAAATTCATCTATCTATATAAGAGAGAACAGAGTGAAACCTAAAAATAAAAACAGCTACTGTAAACGAACGCTTCAACCTAGAAGAACAAAATTTGGTGAGCCAAGTGGGATTTGTGTACTTGTAATTACCACCACGTATCATCAAGATTGGGGGAAAAAATACATGCTGGTATTTCGGAAACTAGTAATTTCTTGGAAGCTTGGCTACATCTTTCAATGAAAGTGCTTTTCCACAGTCACTGCTTATGGCTACTTGAAGAGGAAACAAACCATAGAGACAAAACTGAGAACTACTTTATTTTGTCATGTTTCAAAGAGCTACTACAAATCATGTTGGATTTAGAGTTCCAAATTCATCTATCTATATAGGAGAGAACAGAGGGAAACCTAAATATAAAAACGACTACTGTATACGAACGCTTCAACCTAGAAGAACAAAATTTGATGAGCCAACTGGGATTTGTGCACTGATCATTACCACCAAGTATCCTCAAGATTGGGTGAAAAAATATTTGCTGGCATTTCGGAAACTAGTTATTTCTTAGAAGCTTGGCAACCCCTCTCAATGAAAGTGCTTTTCCACAGTCTGTGCCTAGGGCTACTTGAATTGGAAACAAACAATAGACACAAAACTGTGAAATACTTTATTTTGTCAAGTTTCAAAGAGCTACGACAAACCATGTTGGATTTAGAATTCCAAATTCATCTATTTATATAGGAGAGAACAGAGTGAAACCTAAATATAAACACTGCTACTGTAGACGAACGCTTCAACCTCGAAGAACAAAATTTGGTGAGCCAAGTGGGATTTGTGTACTTTTCATTACCACCACGTATCATCAAGTTTGGGTGAAAAAATATTTGCTGGTATTTCAGAAACTCGTAATTTCATGGAAGCTTTGCAACACCTTTCAATGAAAGTGCTTTTCCACAATCTCTGCTAATGGCTACTTGAAGAGGAAACAAACCATAGAGACAAAACTGAGAACTACTTTATTTTGTCAAGTTTCAAAGAGCTACTACAAACCATGTTGGATTTAGAGTTCCAAATTCATCTATCTATATAGGAAAGAACAGAGGGAAACCTAAATATAAAAACTGCTACTGTAGACGAACGCTTCAACCTAGAAGAACAAAATTTGGTGAGTCAAGTGGGATATGTGTACCGATCATTACCACCAAGTATCATCAAGATTGGGTGAAAAAATATTTGATGGTATTTCGGAAACTCGTAATTTCTTGGAAGCTTGGCAACCCCTTTAAATGAAAGTGCTTTTCCACAGTCTCTGCTTAGGGCTACTTGAAGAGGAAACAAACCATTGAGACAAAACTGAGAACTACTTTTTTTTGTCAAGTTTAAAAGAGCGACTACAATCCATGTTGGATTTAGAGTTCCAACTTCATCTATCTATATAGAAGAGAACAGAGGGAAACCTAAAAATAAAAACTGCTACTGTAAACGAACGCTTCAACCTAGAAAAACAAAATTTGGTGAGCCAAGTGGGATTTGTGTACCGATCATTACCAACATGTATCATTAAGATTGGGTGAAAAAATATTTGCCTGTATTTCGGAAACTCGTAATTTTTTGGAAGGTTGGCAACGCCTTTAAATGAAAGTGCTTTTCCACAGCCTCTGCTTAGGCCTACTTGAAGAGGAAACATATTATAAAGACAAAACTGAGAACTCCTTTATTTTGTCAAGTTTCAAAGAGCTACTACAAACCATGTTGGATTTAGAGTTCCAAATTCATCTATCTGTATAGGAGAGAACAGAGTGAAACCTAAAAATAAAATTTGCAACTGTAAAGGAACGCTTCAACAGAGAAGAATAAAATTTGGTGAGCCAAGTGGGATTTGTGTACTGATCATTACCACCACGTATCATCCAGATTGGGTGAAAAAATATTTGCTGGTATTTCGGAAACTCGTAATTTCTTGGAAGCTTGGCAACCCCTTTCAAAGAAAGTGCTTTTCCACAGTCTCTGCTTAGGGCTGCTGAAGAGGAAATAAACCATAGAGACAAAACTGAGAACTACTACTTTTTGTCAAGTTTCAAAGAGCTACTACAAACCATGTTGGATTTAGAGTTCCAAATTCATTTATCTATATAGGAGAGAACAGAGGGAAACCTAAAAATATAAACTGCTACTTTAAATGAACGCTTCAACCTAAAAGAACAAAAATTTGTGAGCCATGTGGGATTTGTGTACTCGTCATTACCACCACGTATCATCAAGATTGGGTGAAAAAATATTTGCTGGTATTTCGGAAACTTGTTATTTCTTAGATGTTTGGCAACCCCTCTCAATGAAAGTGCTTTTCCACAGTCTGTGCCTAGGGCTACTTGAAGAGGAAACAAATCATAGAGGCAAAACTGAGAACTCCTTTATTTTGTCAAGTTTCAAAGAGCTACTACAAACCATGTTGGATTTAGAGTTCCAAATACATCTATCTATATAGGAGAGAACAGAGGGAAACCTAAATATTAAAACGACTACTGTAGACGAACGCTTGAACCTAGAAGAACAAAGTTTGGTGAGCCAAGTTTGATTGTTGAACTGATCATTACCACCAAGTATCATCAAGATTGGTTGAAAAAATATTTGCTGGTATTTCGGAAACTCGTAATTTCTTGGAAGCTTGGCAACCCCTTTCAATGAAAGTGCTTTTCCACAGTCTCTGCTTAGGGCTACTTGAAGAGGAAACAATCCATAGAGACAAAACAGAGAACTACTTTATTTTGTCAAGTTTCAAAGAACTACTACAAACCATGTTGGATTTAGAGTTCCAAATTCATCTATCTATATAGGAGAGAACAGACTGAAACCTAAATATAAAAACTGCTACAGTAGACAAACGCTTAAAACTAGAAGAACAAAATTTGGTGAGCCAAGTGGGATTTGTGTACTGATCATTACCAACATGTACCATTAAGACTGGGTGAAAAAATATTTGCTGGTATTTCGGAAACTCGTAATTTCTTGGAAGCTTGGCAACCCTTTTCAATGAAAGTGCTTTTCCACAGTCTCTGCTTAGGGCTACTGAAGAGGAAACAAATCATAGAGAAAAACGGAGAACTACTACTTTTTGTCAAGTTTCAAAGAGCTACTACAAACCATGTTGGATTTAGAGTTCCAAATTCATCTATCTATATAGGAGAGAACAGAGGGAAACCTAAAAATAAAAACTGCTACTTTAAACCAACGCTTCAACCTAGAACAACAAAATTTTGTGAGGCATGTTGGATTTGTGTACTTATCATTACCAACAAGTATCATCAAGATTGGGTGAAAATATATTTGCTGATATTTCCGAAACACGTAATTTCTTGGAAGCTTGGCAACCCCTCTCAATGAAAGTGCTTTTCCACAGTCTGTGCCTAGGGCTACTTTAAGAGGAAACAAACCATAGAGACAAAACTGAGAACTCCTTTATTTTGTCAAGTTTCAAAGAGCTACTACAAACCATGTTGGACTCAGAGTTCCAAATTCATCTATCTATATAACAGAGAATAGAGTGAAAAATACATATAAAAACTGCTACCGTAGATGAACGCTTCAACCTAGAAGAGCACAATTTGGTGAGCCAAGTGGGATTTGTGTACTGATCTTTACCACCACTTATTATTAAGATTGGGTAAAAAAATATTTGCTGGTATTTTGGAAACTCGTTATTTCTTAGAAGCTTGGCAACCACTCTCAATGAAAGTGCTTTTCCACAGTCTGTGCCTAGGGATACTTGAAGAGGAATCAAGCCATAGAGAAAAAACTGAGAAATCCTTTATTTTGTCAAGTTTCAAAGAGCTACTACAAACCATGTTGGATTTAGAGTTCCAAATTCATCTATCTATATATGAGAGAACAGAGGGAAACCTAAATATAAAAACGACTAATGTAGACAAACGCTTCAACCTAGAAGAACAAAATGTGGTGAGCCAAGTGGGATTTGTGTACTGATCATTTCCACCAAGTATCATCAAGATTGGGTAAAAAAATATTTGCTGGTATTTCGGAAACTGGTTATTTCTTAGAAGCTTGGCAACCCCTCTCAATGAAAGTGCTTTTCCACAGTATGTGCCTAGGGCTACTTCAAGAGGAAACAAACCATAGAGACAAAACTGAGAACACCTTCATTTTGTCAAGCTTCAAAGAGCTACCTCAAACCATGTTGGATTTAGTGTTCCAAATTCATCTATTTATATAGGAGAGAACAGAGTGAAACCTAAATATAAAAACTGCTACTGTAGACGAACACTTAAATCTAGAAGAACAAATTTGGTGAGCCAAGTGGGATTTGTGTACTGATCATTACCACCAAGTATCATCAAGATTGGGTGAAAAAACATTTGCTGGTATTTCGGAAACTCGTAATTTCTTGGAAGCTTGGCAACGCCTTTCAATGAAAGTGCCTTTCCACAGTCTCTGCTTAGGGCTACTTGAAGAGGAAACAAACCATAGAGACAAAACTGTGAACTACTTTTTTTTGTCAAGTTTCAAAGAGCGACTACAACACATGTTGGATTTAAAGTTCCAAATTCATCTATCTATATAGGAGAGAACAGAGGGAAACCTAAATATAAAAACTGCTACAGTAGACAAACGCTTAAAACTAGAAGAACAAAATTTGGTGAGCCAAGTGGGATTTGTGTGCTGATCATTACCAAAATGTACCATTAAGATTGGGTGAAAAAACATTTGCTGGTATTTCGAAAACTCGTAATTTCTTGGAAGCTTGGCAACCCTTTTCAATGAAAGTGCTTTTCCACAGTCTCTGCTTAGCGCTACTTGAAGAGGAAACAAATCATAGAGACAAAACGGAGAACTACTACTTTTTGTCAAGTTTCAAAGAGCTACTACAAACCATGTTGGATTTAGAGTTCCAAATTCATCTATCTATATAGGAGAGAACAGAGGGAAACCTAAAAATAAAAACTGCTACTTTAAACCAACGCTTCAACCTAGAAGAACAAAATTTGGTGAGCCAAGTGGGATTTGTGTACTGATCATTACCACCAAGTATCATCAAGATTGGGTGAAAAAATATTTGCTGGTATTTCGGAAACTCGTTATTTCTTAGAAGCTTGGCAACCCCTCTCAATGAAAGTGCTTTTCCACATTCTGTGCCTAGGGCTACTTGAAGAAGAAACAAATCATAGAGGCAAAACTGAGAACTCCTTTATTTTGTCAAGTTTCAAAGAGCTACTACAAACCATGTTAAATTTAGAGTTCCAAATTCATCTATCTACATAGGAGAAAACAGAGTGAAACCTAAACATAAAAACTGCTACTGTAGACGAAGGCTTCAACCTAGATCAACAAAATTTGGTGAGCCCAGGGGGATGTGTGTACTGAACATTATCTCCATGCATCATCAAGATTGGGTGAAAAAATATTTGCTGGTGTTTTGTAACTCGTTATTTCTTAGAAGTTTGGCAACCCCTCTCAATGAAAGTGCTTTTCCACAGTCTGTGCCTAGGGCTACATGAAGACGAAACAAATCATAGAGGCAAAACTGAGAACTCCTTTATTTTGTCAAGTTTCAAAGGGCTACTACAAACCATGTTGGATTTAGAGTCTTAAATTCATCTATCTATATAGGAGAGAAAAGAGGGTAACCTAAAAAATATAAACTGCTACCGTAGACGAACGCTTCAACCTAGAAGAACAAAATTTGGTGAGCCAAGTGGGATTTGTGTACTGATCATTATCACCAAGTATCATCAAGATTGGGTGAAAAAATATTTGCTGGTATTTCGGAAACTCGTAATTTCTTGGAAGCTTGGCAACGCGTTTCAATGAAAGTGCTTTTCCACAGTCTCTGCTTAGGGCTACTTGAAGAGGAAACAAACCTAGAGACAAAACTGTGAACTACATTTTTTTGTCAAGTTTCAAAGAGCGACTACAAACCATGTTGGATTTAGAGTTCCAAATTCATCTATCTATATAGGAGATAACAGAGGGAAACCTAAATATAAAAACGACTAATGTAGATGAACGCTTCAACCTAGAAGAACAAAATTTGGTGAGCCAAGTGGGATTTGTGTACTGATCATTACCACCAAGTATCTTCAAGATTGGGTGAAAAAAATATTTGCTGGTATTTCGGAAACTCGTTATTTCTTAGAAGGTTGGCAATCCCTCTCAATGAAAGTGCTTTTCCACATTCTGTGCCTAGACTACTTGAAGAGGAAACAAACCATAAAGACAAAACTGAGAACTCCTTTATTTTGTCAAGTTCCAAAGAGCTACTACAAACTAGGTTGGATTTAGAGTTCCAAATTCATCTATCTATATAGAAGAGAACAGAGGGAAATCTAAAAATAAAAACTGCTACTGTAAAGGAACGCTTCAATCTAGAAGAACAAAATTTGTGAGCCAAGTGGGATTTGTGTACCGATCATTACCAACATGTATCATTAAGATTGGGTGAAAAAATATTTGCTGGTATTTCGGAAACTCGTAATTTCTTGGAAGCTTGGCAACCCCTTTTAATGAAAGTGCTTTTCCTCAATTTCTGCTTAGGGCTACTTGAAGAGGAAACAAATCATTGAGACAAAACAGAGAACTACTTTGTTTTGTCAAGTTTCAAAGAGCTACTACAAACCATGTTGGATTTAGAGTTCCAAATTCATCTATCTATATAGGAGAGAACAGAGGGAAACCTAAAAATAAAAACTGCTACTTTAAACCAACGCTTCAACCTAGAAGAACAAAATTTGGTGAGCCAAGTGGGATTTGTGTACTGATCATTACCACCAAGTATCATCAAGATTGGGTGAAAAAATATTTGCTGGTATTTCGGAAACTCGTTATTTCTTAGAAGCTTGGCAACCCCTCTCAATGAAAGTGCTTTTCCACATTCTGTGCCTAGGGCTACTTGAAGAAGAAACAAATCATAGAGGCAAAACTGAGAACTCCTTTATTTTGTCAAGTTTCAAAGAGCTACTACAAACCATGTTAAATTTAGAGTTCCAAATTCATCTATCTACATAGGAGAAAACAGAGTGAAACCTAAACATAAAAACTGCTACTGTAGACGAAGGCTTCAACCTAGATCAACAAAATTTGGTGAGCCCAGGGGGATGTGTGTACTGATCATTATATCCATGCATCATCAAGATTGGGTGAAAAAATATTTGCTGGTATTTTGTAACTCGTTATTTCTTAGAAGTTTGGCAACCCCTCTCAATGAAAGTGCTTTTCCACAGTCTGTGCCTAGGGCTACATGAAGAGGAAACAAATCATAGAGGCAAAACTGAGAACTCCTTTATTTTGTCAAGTTTCAAAGGGCTACTACAAACCATGTTGGATTTAGAGTCTTAAATTCATCTATCTATATAGGAGAGAAAAGAGGGTAACCTAAAAAATATAAACTGCTACCGTAGACGAACGCTTCAACCTAGAAGAACAAAATTTGGTGAGTCAAATGGGATATGTGTACCGATCATTACCACCAAGTATCATCAAGATTGGGTGAAAAAATATTTGATGGTATTTCGGAAACTCGTAATTTCTTGGAAGCTTGGCAACCCCTTTAAATGAAAGTGCTTTTCCACAGTCTCTGCTTAGGGCTACTTGAAGAGGAAACAAACCATTGAGACAAAACTGAGAACTACTTTTTTTTGTCAAGTTTAAAAGAGCGACTACAATCCATGTTGTATTTAGAGTTCCAACTTCATCTATCTATATAGAAGAGAACAGAGGGAAACCTAAAAATAAAAACTGCTACTGTAAACGAACGCTTCAACCTAGAAAAACAAAATTTGGTGAGCCAAGTGGGATTTGTGTACCGATCATTACCAACATGTATCATTAAGATTGGGTGAAAAAATATTTGCCTGTATTTCGGAAACTCGTAATTTTTTGGAAGGTTGGCAACGCCTTTAAATGAAAGTGCTTTTCCACAGCCTCTGCTTAGGCCTACTTGAAGAGGAAACATATTATAAAGACAAAACTGAGAACTCCTTTATTTTGTCAAGTTTCAAAGAGCTACTACAAACCATGTTGGATTTAGAGTTCCAAATTCATCTATCTGTATAGGAGAGAACAGAGTGAAACCTAAAAATAAAATTTGCAACTGTAAAGGAACGCTTCAACAGAGAAGAATAAAATTTGGTGAGCCAAGTGGGATTTGTGTACTGATCATTACCACCACGTATCATCCAGATTGGGTGAAAAAATATTTGCTGGTATTTCGGAAACTCGTAATTTCTTGGAAGCTTGGCAACCCCTTTCAAAGAAAGTGCTTTTCCACAGTCTCTGCTTAGGGCTGCTGAAGAGGAAATAAACCATAGAGACAAAACTGAGAACTACTA
This sequence comes from Callospermophilus lateralis, assembly GCF_048772815.1. NCBI lineage: Eukaryota > Metazoa > Chordata > Mammalia > Rodentia > Sciuridae > Callospermophilus > Callospermophilus lateralis. Next base: position 24,670 of record NW_027515022.1, on the reverse strand, counting down.
CTTTTTGTCAAGTTTCAAAGAGCTACTACAAACCATGTTGGATTTAGAGTTCCAAATTCATCTATCTATATAGGAGAGAACAGAGGGAAACCTAAAAATAAAAACTGCTACTTTAAACCAACGCTTCAACCTAGAACAACAAAATTTTGTGAGGCATGTTGGATTTGTGTACTTATCATTACCAACAAGTATCATCAAGATTGGGTGAAAATATATTTGCTGATATTTCCGAAACACGTAATTTCTTGGAAGCTTGGCAACCCCTCTCAATGAAAGTGCTTTTCCACAGTCTGTGCCTAGGGCTACTTTAAGAGGAAACAAACCATAGAGACAAAACTGAGAACTCCTTTATTTTGTCAAGTTTCAAAGAGCTACTACAAAGCATGTTGGACTCAGAGTTCCAAATTCATCTATCTATATAACAGAGAATAGAGTGAAAAATACATATAAAAACTGCTACCGTAGATGAACGCTTCAACCTAGAAGAGCACAATTTGGTGAGCCAAGTGGGATTTGTGTACTGATCTTTACCACCACTTATTATTAAGATTGGGTAAAAAAATATTTGCTGGTATTTTGGAAACTCGTTATTTCTTAGAAGCTTGGCAACCACTCTCAATGAAAGTGCTTTTCCACAGTCTGTGCCTAGGGATACTTGAAGAGGAATCAAGCCATAGAGAAAAAACTGAGAAATCCTTTATTTTGTCAAGTTTCAAAGAGCTACTACAAACCATGTTGGATTTAGAGTTCCAAATTCATCTATCTATATATGAGAGAACAGTGGGAAACCTAAATATAAAAACGACTAATGTAGACAAACGCTTCAACCTAGAAGAACAAAATGTGGTGAGCCAAGTGGGATTTGTGTACTGATCATTTCCACCAAGTATCATCAAGATTGGGTAAAAAAATATTTGCTGGTATTTCGGAAACTCATTATTTCTTAGCAGCTTGGCAACCCCTGTCAATGAAAGTGCTTTTCCACAGTCTGTGCCTAGGGCTAATTGAAGGGGAAACAAACCATAGAGACAAAAGAGAGAACTGCTTTATTTTTTCAAGTTTCAAAGCGCTACTAGAAACCATGTTGGATTTAGAGTTCCAAATTCATCTATCTATATAGAAGAGAACAGAGTGAAACCTAAAAATAAAAACTGCTATTGTAAACGAACGCTTCAACCTAGAAGAACAAAATTTGGTGAGCCAAGTGGGATTGGTGTACTTGTCATTTCCACCATTATCATCAAGATTGGGTGAAAAAATATTTGCTGGTATTTCGGAAAATCGTTATTTCTTAGAAGCTTGGAAACCTCTCTCAATGAAAGTGCTTTTCCACATTCGTTGCCTAGGGCTACTTGAAGGGTAAACAAACCATAGAGACAAAATTGAGAACTCCTTTATTTTGTCAAGTTTCAAAGTGCTACTACAAACCATGTTGGATTTAGAGTTCCAAATTCATCTATCTATATAGGACAGAACAGAGGGAAACCTAAAATTATAAACAGCTACTGTAAACGAACGCTTCAACCTAGAAGAACAAAATTTGGTGAGTCAAGTGGGATTTGTGTACCGATCATTAATACCAAATATCATCAAGATTCGGTGAAGAAATATTTGCTGGTATTTTGGAAACTCGTAATTCCTTTGAAGCTTGGCCACCCCTTTCAATGAACGTGCTTTTCCACAGTCTCTGCTTAGGGCTACTTGAAGAGGAAACAAATCATAGAGACAAAACTGAGAACTACTTTTTATGTCAAGTTACAAAGAACTACTACAAACCATTGTGGATTTAGTGTTCCAAATTCATCTATCTATATAGGAGAGAACAGAGTGAAACCTAAAAATACAAACTGCTATTGTAAACGAACGCTTCAACCTAGAAGAACAAAATTTGTTGAGCCAAGTGGGATTGGTGCACTTGTCATTACCACCACGTATCATCAAGATTGTTTGAAAAATATTTTCTGGTATTTTGGAAACTCTTTATTTCTTAGAAGCTTGTCAACCCCTCTCAATGAAAGTGCTTTTGCACAGTCTGTGCCTTGGGCTATTTGAAGAGGAAAAAAACCATAGAGACAAAATTGAGAACTCCTTTATTTTGTCACGTTTCAAAGAGCTACTACAAACCATGTTGGATTTAGAGTTCCAAATTCATCTATCTATGTAGAAGAGAACAGAGTGAAACCTAAAAATAAAAACTGCAACTGTAAACAAACGCTTAAATCTAGAAGAACAAAATTTGGTGAGCCAAGTATGATTTGTGTACCGATCATTACCACCACGTATCATCAAGATTGGGTGAAAAAATATTTGCTGGTATTTCAGAATATCGTTATTTCTTAGAAGATTGGCAACGCCTTTCAATGAAAGGGCTTTTCCACAGTCTCTGCTTAGGGCTACTTGAAGAGGAAACAAAACATAGAGACAAAACTGAGAACTACTTTTTTTTTCAAGTTTCAAAGAGCTACTACAAACCATGTTGGATTTAGAGTTCCAAATTCATCTATATTTATAGGAGAGAACAGAGGGAAACCTAAAAATATAAACTGCTACTTGAAACGAACGCTTCAACCTAGAAGAACAAAATTTAGTGAGCCATGTGGGATTTGGGAACTTGTCATTACCACCACGTATCATCCAGATTGGGTGAAAAAATATTTGCTGGTATTTCGGAATCTCGTATCTTCATGGAAGTTTGGCAACCCCTTTCAATGAAAGTGCTTCTCCACAGTCTCTGCTTAGGGCTACTTGAAGAGGAAACAAACCATAGAGACAAAACTGAGAACTACTTTTTTTTTCTAGTTTCAAGGAGCTACTACAAAACATGATGGATTTAGGGTTCCAATTTCATCTATCTATATAGGAGAGAACAGAGGGAAACCTAAATATAAAAACTGCTACTGTAGACGAAGGCTTCAAACTGGTAGAACAAAATTTGGTGAGCCAAGTGGGATTTGTGTACTTGTCATTACCACCACGTATCATCAATATTGGGTGAAAAAATATTTGCTGGTATTTCTGAAACTCGTTATTTCTTGAAGCTTGGCAACCCCTCTCAATGAAAGTGCTATTCCAAAGTCTGTGCCTAGGGCTACTTGAAGAGGAGAAAAACCATAGAGACAAAACTGAGAACTCCTTTATTTTGTCCCGTTTCAAAGAGCTACTACAAACCATATTGGATTTAGAGTTCCAATTTCATCTATCTATATAGAAGAGAACAGAGTGAAACCTAAATATAAAAATGACTACTGTAGACGAACGCTTCAACCTAGAAGAACAAAATTTGGTGAGCCAAGTGGGATTTGTGTACTGATCATTACCACCAAGTATCCTCAAGATTGGGTGAAGAAATATTTGCTGGTATTTCGGAAACTCGTTATTTTTTAGAAGCTTGGAAACCCCTCTCAATGAAAGTGCTTTCCACAGTCTGTGCCTAGGGCTACATGAAGAGGAAACAAACCATAGAGACAAAACTGAGAAATTCTTTATTTTGTCACGTTTCAAAGAGCTACTAGAAACCATGTTGTATTTAGAGTTCCAAATACATCTATCTATATAGGAGAGAACACAGTGAAACAAAAATGAAAACTGCTACTGTAAACGAATGCTTCAACCTAGACGAAAAAATTGGTGAGCCAAGTGGGATTTGTGTACCGATCATTACCACCAAGTATCATCAAGATTGGTTGAAAAAATATTTGCTCGTATTTCGAAAACTCGTAATTTCTTGGAAGCTTGGCACCACCTTTCAATGAAAGTGCATTTCCACAGTCTCTGCTTAGGGCTACTTGAAGAGGAAACAAACCATAGAGACAAAACAGAGAACTACATTATTTTGTCAAGTTTCAAAGAACTACTACAAAGCATGTTGGATTTAGAGTTAAAATTCATCTATCTATATAGGAGAGAACAGAGGGAAACCTAAAAATAAAAACTGGTACTGTAGACGAACGCTTCAACCTAGAAGAACAAAATATCGTGAGCCAAGTGGGATTTGTGTAATTGTCATTACCACCACGTATCATCAAGATTGGGTGAAAAAATATTTGCTGGTATTTCGGAAACTCTTAATTTCTTGGAAGCTTGGCAACACCTTTCAATGAAAGTGCTTTTTTACAGTCTCTGCTTAGGGCTACTTGAAGAGGAAACCAACCATAGAGACAAAACTGAGAAATACTTTATTTTGTCAAGTTTCAAAGAGCTACTACAAACCATTTTGGATTTATAGTTCCAAATTCATCTATCTATATAGGAGAGAACAGAGGGAAACCTAAATATATAAACTGCTACTGTAGACGAACGCTTCAACCTAGAAGAAGAGAATTTGGTTAGCCAAGTGGGATTTGTGTCCTGATCATTACCACCAAGTATCATCAAGATTGGTTTAAAAAATATTTGCTGGTATTTCGGAGACTCATAATTTCTTGGAAGCTTGGCAACCCCTTTAAATTCAAGTGCTTTTCCACAGACTCTGCTTAGGGCTACTTGAAGAGGAAACAAATCATGGAGAAAAAAGTGAGAATTTCTTTATTTTGTCAAGTTTCATAGAGCTACTACAAACCATGTTGGATTAAGAGTTCCAAATTCTTCTATCTATATAGGAGGGAACAGAGGAAAACCTAAAAATATAAACAGCTCCTGTAAACGAACGCTTCAAACTAGAAGAACAAAATTTGGTGAGTCAAGTGGAATTTGTGTACTGATCATTACCACCAAGTATCATCAAGATTGGGTGAAAAAATATTTGCTGGTATTTCGGAAACTCGTTATTTCTTAGAAGCCTGGCAACCCCTCTCAATGAAAGTGCTTTTCCACATCTGTGCCTAGGGCTACTTGAAGAGGAAACAAACCATAGAGACAAAACTGAGAACTACTTTATTTTGTCTAGTTTCAAAGAGCTACTACAAACCATGTTGGATTCAGAGTTCCAAATTCATCTATCTATATAGAAGAGAACAGAGTGAATCCTAAATATAAAAACTGCTACTGTAGACGAACGCTTCAACCTAGAAGAACAAATATTGGTGAGCCAAGTCGGATTTGTGTACTTGTCATTACTACCACGTATCATCATCATTGGGTGAAAAAATATTTGCTGGTATTTTGGATACTCGTAATGTCTTGGAAGCTTGGCAACCCTTTTCAATGAATGGGCTTTTCCACAGTCTCTGCCTCCGGCTACTTGAAGAAGAAACAAACCATAGAAACAAAATTGAGAACTGCTTTTTTTTTGTCAAGTTTCAAAAAGCTACTACCAACCATGTTGGATTTAGAGTTCCAAATTCATCTATCTATATAGGAGAGAACAGAGGGAAACCTAAATATAAAAACTGCTACTGTCGACAAATGCTTCAACCTATAAGAACAAAATTTGGTGTTCCAAGTGGGATTTGTGTCCTGATCATTACCACCAAGTGTCATCAAGATTGGGTGAAAATATATTTGCTGGTATTTCGGAAACTAGTTATATCTTAGAAGCTTGGCAACCCCTCTCAAGGAAAGTTCTTTTCCACAGTCTGTGCCTAGGGCTACTTGAAGAGGAAACAAACCATAGAGAAGAATCTGAGAACTCCTTTATTTTGTCTAGTTTCAAAGAGCTACTACAAACCATGTTGGATTTAGAGTTCCAAATTCATCTATCTATGTAGAAGAGAACAGAGTGAAACCTAAATATAAAAACTGCTACTGTAGACGAACGCTTCAACCTAGAAGAACAAAATTTGGTGAGCCAAGTGAGATTTGAGTACTTGTCATTACCACCACGTATCATCAAGATTGGGGGAAAAAATATTTGCTGGTATTTCGGAAACTAGTAATTTCTTGGAAGCTTGGCTACACCTTTCAATGAAAGTGCTTTTCCACAGTCTCTGCTTATGGCTACTTGAAGAGGAAACGAACCATAGAGACAAAACTGAGAACTCCTTTATTTTGTCCAGTTTCAAAGAGCTACTACAAATCATGTTGGATTTAGAGTTCCAAATTCATCTATCTATATAGGAGAGAACAGAGTGAAACCTAAATATAAAAACGACTACTGTAGACGAACGCTTCAACCTAGAAGAACAAAATTTGATGAGCCAAGTTGGATTTGTGCACCGATCATTACCAGCAAGTATCCTCAAGATTGGGTGAAAAAATATTTGCTGGAATTTCGGAAACTAGTTATTTCTTAGAAGCTTGGCAACCACTCTCAATGAAAGTGCTTTTCCACAGTCTGTGCCTAGGGCTACTTGAATTGAAAACAAACCATAGAGACAAAACTGAGAACTACTTTATTTTGTCAAGTTTCAAAGAGCTACTACAAACCATGTTGGATTTAGACTTCCAAATTCATTTATCTATATAGGAGAGAACAGAGTGAAACCTAAATATAAAAACTGCTACTGTAGACGAATGCTTCAAACTATAAGAACAAAATTTGGTGAGCCAAGTGGGATTTGTGTACTTGTCATTACCACCACGTATCATCAAGTTTGGGTGAAAAAATATTTGCTGGTATTTCGGAAACTCGTAATGTCTTGGAAGCTTGGCCACCCCTTTCAATGAAAGTGCTTTTCCACAGTCTGTGCCTAGGGCTACTTGAAGAGGAAATAAAGCATAGAGACAAATCTGAGAACTTTTTTATTTTGTCAAGTTTCAAAGAGCTACTACAAAACCATGTTGGATTTAGAGTTCCAAATTCATCTATCTATGTAGAAGAGAACAGAGTTAAATCTAAATATAAAAACTGCTACTGTAGGCGAACGCTTCAACCTAGAAGAACACAATTTGGTGAGCCAAGTGGGATTTGTGTACTTGTCAATACCACCACGTATCATCAAGATTGGGTGAAAAAATATTTGCTGGTATTTCGGAAACTCGTAATTTCTTGGAAGCTTGGCAAACCCATTCAATGAAAGTGCATTTCCACAGTCTCTGCTTAGGGGTACTTGAAGAGGAACAAACCATAGAGAGAAAACTGAGAACTACTTTATTTTGTCAGTTTCAAAGAGCTACTACAAACCATTTTGGATTTATAGTTCCAAATTCATCTATCTATATAGAAGAGAACAGAGTGAAACCTAAATATTAAAACGACTTCTGTGGACGAACACTTAAACCTAGAAGAACAGAATTTGCCGAGCCAAGTGGGATTTGTGTCCTGAGCATTACCACCAAGTATCATCAAGATTGGGTGTAGAATTATTTGCTGGTATTTCGGAAACTCGTTATTTCTTGGAATTTTGGCAACCCCTTTCAATGAAAGTGCTTTTCCACAGTCTGTGCCTAGGGCTACTTGAAGAGGAAACAAACCATAGAGACAAAACTGAGAACCCTTTATTTTGTCAAGTTTCAAAGAGCTACTACAAACCATGTTGGATTTAGAGTTCCAAATTCATCTATCTATATAAGAGAGAACAGAGTGAAACCTAAAAATAAAAACAGCTACTGTAAACGAACGCTTCAACCTAGAAGAACAAAATTTGGTGAGCCAAGTGGGATTTGTGTACTTGTAATTACCACCACGTATCATCAAGATTGGGGGAAAAATACATGCTGGTATTTCGGAAACTAGTAATTTCTTGGAAGCTTGGCTACATCTTTCAATGAAAGTGCTTTTCCACAGTCACTGCTTATGGCTACTTGAAGAGGAAACAAACCATAGAGACAAAACTGAGAACTACTTTATTTTGTCATGTTTCAAAGAGCTACTACAAATCATGTTGGATTTAGAGTTCCAAATTCATCTATCTATATAGGAGAGAACAGAGGGAAACCTAAATATAAAAACGACTACTGTATACAAACGCTTCAACCTAGAAGAACAAAATTTGATGAGCCAAGTGGGATTTGTGCACTGATCATTACCACCAAGTATCCTCAAGATTGGGTGAAAAAATATTTGCTGGCATTTCGGAAACTAGTTATTTCTTAGAAGCTTGGCAACCCCTCTCAATGAAAGTGCTTTTCCACAGTCTGTGCCTAGGGCTACTTGAATTGGAAACAAACAATAGACACAAAACTGTGAAATACTTTATTTTGTCAAGTTTCAAAGAGCTACTACAAACCATGTTGGATTTAGAATTCCAAATTCATCTATTTATATAGGAGAGAACAGAGTGAAACCTAAATATAAACACTGCTACTGTAGACGAACGCTTCAACCTCGAAGAACAAAATTTGGTGAGCCAAGTGGGATTTGTGTACTTTTCATTACCACCACGTATCATCAAGTTTGGGTGAAAAAATATTTGCTGGTATTTCAGAAACTCGTAATTTCATGGAAGCTTTGCAACACCTTTCAATGAAAGTGCTTTTCCACAATCTCTGCTAATGGCTACTTGAAGAGGAAACAAACCATAGAGACAAAACTGAGAACTACTTTATTTTGTCAAGTTTCAAAGAGCTACTACAAATCATGTTGGATTTAGAGTTCCAAATTCATCTATCTATATAGGAGAGAACAGAGTGAAACCTAAATATAAAAACTGCTACTGTAGACGAACGCTTCAACCTAGAAGAACAAAATTTGGTGAGCCAAGTGAGATTTGAGTACTTGTCATTACCACCACGTATCATCAAGATTGGGGGAAAAAATATTTGCTGGTATTTCGGAAACTAGTAATTTCTTGGAAGCTTGGCTACACCTTTCAATGAAAGTGCTTTTCCACAGTCTCTGCTTATGGCTACTTGAAGAGGAAACGAACCATAGAGACAAAACTGAGAACTCCTTTATTTTGTCCAGTTTCAAAGAGCTACTACAAATCATGTTGGATTTAGAGTTCCAAATTCATCTATCTATATAGGAGAGAACAGAGTGAAACCTAAATATAAAAACGACTACTGTAGACGAACGCTTCAACCTAGAAGAACAAAATTTGATGAGCCAAGTTGGATTTGTGCACCGATCATTACCAGCAAGTATCCTCAAGATTGGGTGAAAAAATATTTGCTGGCATTTCGGAAACTAGTTATTTCTTAGAAGCTTGGCAACCACTCTCAATGAAAGTGCTTTTCCACAGTCTGTGCCTAGGGCTACTTGAATTGAAAACAAACCATAGAGACAAAACTGAGAACTACTTTATTTTGTCAAGTTTCAAAGAGCTACTACAAACCATGTTGGATTTAGACTTCCAAATTCATTTATCTATATAGGAGAGAACAGAGTGAAACCTAAATATAAAAACTGCTACTGTAGACGAATGCTTCAAACTATAAGAACAAAATTTGGTGAGCCAAGTGGGATTTGTGTACTTGTCATTACCACCACGTATCATCAAGTTTGGGTGAAAAAATATTTGCTGGTATTTCGGAAACTCGTAATGTCTTGGAAGCTTGGCCACCCCTTTCAATGAAAGTGCTTTTCCACAGTCTGTGCCTAGGGCTACTTGAAGAGGAAATAAAGCATAGAGACAAATCTGAGAACTTTTTTATTTTGTCAAGTTTCAAAGAGCTACTACAAAACCATGTTGGATTTAGAGTTCCAAATTCATCTATCTATGTAGAAGAGAACAGAGTTAAATCTAAATATAAAACTGCTACTGTAGGCGAACGCTTCAACCTAGAAGAACACAATTTGGTGAGCCAAGTGGGATTTGTGTACTTGTCAATACCACCACGTATCATCAAGATTGGGTGAAAAAATATTTGCTGGTATTTCGGAAACTCGTAATTTCTTGGAAGCTTGGCAAACCCATTCAATGAAAGTGCATTTCCACAGTCTCTGCTTAGGGGTACTTGAAGAGGAACAAACCATAGAGAGAAAACTGAGAACTACTTTATTTTGTCAGTTTCAAAGAGCTACTACAAACCATTTTGGATTTATAGTTCCAAATTCATCTATCTATATAGAAGAGAACAGAGTGAAACCTAAATATTAAAACGACTTCTGTGGACGAACACTTAAACCTAGAAGAACAGAATTTGCCGAGCCAAGTGGGATTTGTGTCCTGAGCATTACCACCAAGTATCATCAAGATTGGGTGTAGAATTATTTGCTGGTATTTCGGAAACTCGTTATTTCTTGGAATCTTGGCAACCCCTTTCAATGAAAGTGCTTTTCCACAGTCTGTGCCTAGGGCTACTTGAAGAGGAAACAAACCATAGAGACAAAACTGAGAACCCTTTATTTTGTCAAGTTTCAAAGAGCTACTACAAACCATGTTGGATTTAGAGTTCCAAATTCATCTATCTATATAAGAGAGAACAGAGTGAAACCTAAAAATAAAAACAGCTACTGTAAACGAACGCTTCAACCTAGAAGAACAAAATTTGGTGAGCCAAGTGGGATTTGTGTACTTGTAATTACCACCACGTATCATCAAGATTGGGGGAAAAAATACATGCTGGTATTTCGGAAACTAGTAATTTCTTGGAAGCTTGGCTACATCTTTCAATGAAAGTGCTTTTCCACAGTCACTGCTTATGGCTACTTGAAGAGGAAACAAACCATAGAGACAAAACTGAGAACTACTTTATTTTGTCATGTTTCAAAGAGCTACTACAAATCATGTTGGATTTAGAGTTCCAAATTCATCTATCTATATAGGAGAGAACAGAGGGAAACCTAAATATAAAAACGACTACTGTATACAAACGCTTCAACCTAGAAGAACAAAATTTGATGAGCCAAGTGGGATTTGTGCACTGATCATTACCACCAAGTATCCTCAAGATTGGGTGAAAAAATATTTGCTGGCATTTCGGAAACTAGTTATTTCTTAGAAGCTTGGCAACCCCTCTCAATGAAAGTGCTTTTCCACAGTCTGTGCCTAGGGCTACTTGAATTGGAAACAAACAATAGACACAAAACTGTGAAATACTTTATTTTGTCAAGTTTCAAAGAGCTACTACAAACCATGTTGGATTTAGAATTCCAAATTCATCTATTTATATAGGAGAGAACAGAGTGAAACCTAAATATAAACACTGCTACTGTAGACGAACGCTTCAACCTCGAAGAACAAAATTTGGTGAGCCAAGTGGGATTTGTGTACTTTTCATTACCACCACGTATCATCAAGTTTGGGTGAAAAAATATTTGCTGGTATTTCAGAAACTCGTAATTTCATGGAAGCTTTGCAACACCTTTCAATGAAAGTGCTTTTCCACAATCTCTGCTAATGGCTACTTGAAGAGGAAACAAACCATAGAGACAAAACTGAGAACTACTTTATTTTGTCAAGTTTCAAAGAGCTACTACAAACCATGTTGGATTTAGAGTTCCAAATTCATCTATCTATATAGGAAAGAACAGAGGGAAACCTAAATATAAAAACTGCTACTGTAGACGAACGCTTCAACCTAGAAGAACAAAATTTGGTGAGTCAAGTGGGATATGTGTACCGATCATTACCACCAAGTATCATCAAGATTGGGTGAAAAAATATTTGATGGTATTTCGGAAACTCGTAATTTCTTGGAAGCTTGGCAACCCCTTTAAATGAAAGTGCTTTTCCACAGTCTCTGCTTAGGGCTACTTGAAGAGGAAACAAACCATTGAGACAAAACTGAGAACTACTTTTTTTTGTCAAGTTTAAAAGAGCGACTACAATCCATGTTGGATTTAGAGTTCCAACTTCATCTATCTATATAGAAGAGAAAAGAGGGAAACCTAAAAATAAAAACAGCTACTGTAAACGAACGCTTCAACCTAGAAAAACAAAATTTGGTGAGCCAAGTGGGATTTGTGTACCGATCATTACCAACATGTATCATTAAGATTGGGTGAAAAAATATTTGCCTGTATTTCGGAAACTCGTAATTTTTTGGAAGGTTGGCAACGCCTTTAAATGAAAGTGCTTTTCCACAGCCTCTGCTTAGGCCTACTTGAAGAGGAAACATATTATAAAGACAAAACTGAGAACTCCTTTATTTTGTCAAGTTTCAAAGAGCTACTACAAACCATGTTGGATTTAGAGTTCCAAATTCATCTATCTGTATAGGAGAGAACAGAGTGAAACCTAAAAATAAAATTTGCAACTGTAAAGGAACGCTTCAACAGAGAAGAATAAAATTTGGTGAGCCAAGTGGGATTTGTGTACTGATCATTACCACCACGTATCATCCAGATTGGGTGAAAAAATATTTGCTGGTATTTCGGAAACTCGTAATTTCTTGGAAGCTTGGCAACCCCTTTCAAAGAAAGTGCTTTTCCACAGTCTCTGCTTAGGGCTGCTGAAGAGGAAATAACCATAGAGACAAAACTGAGAACTACTACTTTTTGTCAAGTTTCAAAGAGCTACTACAAACCATGTTGGATTTAGAGTTCCAAATTCATTTATCTATATAGGAGAGAACAGAGGGAAACTAAAAATATAAACTGCTACTTTAAATGAAACGCTTCAACCTAAAAGAACAAAAATTTTGTGAGCCATGTGGGATTTGTGTACTCGTCATTACCACCACGTATCATCAAGATTGGGTGTAAAAATATTTCTGGTATTTCGGAAAACTTGTTATTTCTTAGATGTTTGGCAACCCCTCTCAATGAAAGTGCTTTTCCACAGTCTGTGCCTAGGGCTACTTGAAGAGGAAACAAATCATAGAGGCAAAACTGAGAACTCCTTTATTTTGTCAAGTTTCAAAGAGCTACTACAAACCATGTTGGATTTAGAGTTCCAAATTCATCTATCTATGTAGGAGAGAACAGAGGGAAACCTAAAAAATATAAACTGCTAGCGTAGACGAACGCCTTCAAACTAGAAGAACAAAATTTGGTGAGCCAAGTGGGATTTGTGTACTGATCATTACCACCACGTATCATCCAGATTGGGTGAAAAAATATTTGCTGGTATTTCGGAAACTCGTAATTTCTTGAAGCTTGGCAACCCCTTTCCAATGAAAGTGCTTTTCCACAGTCTCTGCTTAGGGCTACTTGAAGAGGAAATAAACCATAGACACAAAACTGAGAACTACTTTATTTTGTCAAGTTTCAAAGAGCGAATACACACCATGTTAGATTTAGAGTTCCAAATACATCTATCTATATAGGAGAGAACGGACTGAAACCTAATATTAAAACGACTACTGTAGACGAACGCTTGAACCTAGAAGAACAAAGTTTGGTGAGCCAAGTTTGATTGTTGAACTGATCATTACCACCAAGTATCATCAAGATTGGTTGAAAAAATATTTGCTGGTATTTCGGAAACTCGTAATTTCTTGGAAGCTTGGCAACCCCTTTCAATGAAAGTGCTTTTCCACAGTCTCTGCTTAGGGCTACTTGAAGAGGAAACAATCCATATAGACAAAACAGAGAACTACTTTATTTGTTCAAGTTTCAAAGAAATACTACAAACCATGTTGGATTTAGTGTTCCAAATTCATCTATCTATATAGGAGAGAAACAGACTGAAACCTAAATATTAAAAACTGCTACAGTAGACAAACGCTTAAAACTAGAAGAACAAAATTTGGTGAGCCAAGTGGGATTTGTGTACTGATCAATTACCAACATGTACCATTAAGACTGGGTGAAAAAATATTTGCTGGTATTTCGGAAACTCGTAATTTCTTGGAAGCTTGGCAACCCTTTTCAATGAAAGTGCTTTTCCACAGTCTCTGCTTAGGGCTACTGAAGAGGAAACAAATCATAGAGAAAAACGGAGAACTACTACTTTTTGTCAAGTTTCAAAGAGCTACTACAAACCCTGTTGGATTTAGAGTTCCAAATTCATCTATCTATATAGGAGAGAACAGAGGGAAACCTAAAAATAAAAACTGCTACTTTAAACCAACGCTTCAACCTAGAACAACAAAATTTTGTGAGGCATGTTGGATTTGTGTACTTATCATTACCAACAAGTATCATCAAGATTGGGTGAAAATATATTTGCTGATATTTCCGAAACACGTAATTTCTTGGAAGCTTGGCAACCCCTCTCAATGAAAGTGCTTTTCCACAGTCTGTGCCTAGGGCTACTTTAAGAGAAACAAACATAGAGACAAAACTGAGAACTCCTTTATTTTGTCAAGTTTCAAAGAGCTACTACAAACCATGTTTGGACTCAGAGTTCCAAATTCATCTATCTATATAACAGAGAATAGAGTGAAAAATACATATAAAAACTGCTACCGTAGATGAACGCTTCAACCTAGAAGAGCACAATTTGGTGAGCCAAGTGGGATTTGTGTACTGATCTTTACCACCACTTATTATTAAGATTGGGTAAAAAAATATTTGCTGGTATTTTGGAAACTCGTTATTTCTTAGAAGCCTTGGCAACCACTCTCAATGAAAGTGCTTTTCCACAGTCTGTGCCTATGGATACTTGAAGAGGAATCAAGCCATAGAGAAAAAACTGAGAACTCCTTTATTTTGTCAAGTTTCAAAGAGCTACTACAAACCATGTTGGATTTAGAGTTCCAAATTCATCTATCTATATATGAGAGAACAGAGGGAAACCTAAATATAAAAACGACTAATGTAGACAAACGCTTCAACCTAGAAGAACAAAATGTGGTGAGCCAAGTGGGATTTCTGTACTGATCATTTCCACCAAGTATCATCAAGATTGGGTAAAAAATATTTGCTGGTATTTCGGAAACTGGTTATTTCTTAGAAGCTTGGCAACCCCTCTCAATGAAAGTGCTTTTCCACAGTATGTGCCTAGGGCTACTTCAAGAGGAAACAAACCATAGAGACAAAACTGAGAACACCTTCATTTTGTCAAGCTTCAAAGAGCTACCTCAAACCATGTTGGATTTAGTGTTCCAATTCATCTATTTATATAGGAGAGAACAGAGTGAAACCTAAATATAAAAACTGCTACTGTAGACGAACACTTAAATCTAGAAGAACAAAATTTGGTGAGCCAAGTGGGATTTGTGTATGATCATTACCACCAAGTATCATCAAGATTGGGTGAAAAAACATTTGCTGGTATTTCGGAAACTCGTAATTTCTTGGAAGCTTGGCAACGCCTTTCAATGAAAGTGCCTTTCCACAGTCTCTGCTTAGGGCTACTTGAAGAGGAAACAACCATAGAGACAAAACTGTGAAATACTTTTTTTTGTCAAGTTTCAAAGAGCGACTACAACACATGTTGGATTTAAAGTTCCAAATTCATCTATCTATATAGGAGAGAACAGAGGGAAACCTAAATATAAAAACTGCTACAGTAGACAAACGCTTAAACTAGAAGAACAAATTGGTGAGCCAAGTGGGATTTGTGTGCTGATCATTACCAAAATGTACCATTAAGATTGGGTGAAAAAACATTTGCTGGTATTTCGAAAACTCGTAATTTCTTGGAAGCTTGGCAACCCTTTTCAATGAAAGTGCTTTTCCACAGTCTCTGCTTAGCGCTACTTGAAGAGGAAACAAATCATAGAGACAAAACGGAGAACTACTACTTTTTGTCAAGTTTCAAAGAGCTACTACAAACCATGTTGGATTTAGAGTTCCAAATTCATCTATCTATATAGAGAGAACAGAGGGAAACCTAAAAATAAAAACTGCTACTTTAAACCAACGCTTCAACCTAGAAGAACAAATTTGGTGAGCCAAGTGGGATTTGTGTACTGATCATTACCACCAAGTATCATCAAGATTGGGTTAAAAAATATTTGCTGGTATTTCGGAAACTCGTTATTTCTTAGAAGCTTGGCAACCCCTCTCAATGAAAGTGCTTTTCCACATTCTGTGCCTAGGCTACTTGAAGAAGAAACAAATCATAGAGGCAAAACTGAGAACTCCTTTATTTTGTCAAGTTTCAAAGAGCTACTACAAACCATGTTAAATTTAGAGTTCCAAATTCATCTATCTACATAGGAGAAAACAGAGTGAAACCTAAACATAAAAACTGCTACTGTAGACGAAGGCTTCAACCTAGATCAACAAAATTTGGTGAGCCCAGGGGGATGTGTGTACTGATCATTATCTCCATGCATCATCAAGATTGGGTGAAAAAATATTTGCTGGTATTTTGTAACTCGTTATTTCTTAGAAGTTTGGCAACCCCTCTCAATGAAAGTGCTTTTCCACAGTCTGTGCCTAGGGCTACATGAAGACGAAACAAATCATAGAGGCAAAACTGAGAACTCCTTTATTTTGTCAAGTTTCAAAGGGCTACTACAAACCATGTTGGATTTAGAGTCTTAAATTCATCTATCTATATAGGAGAGAAAAGAGGGTAACCTAAAAAATATAAACTGCTACCATAGACGAACGCTTCAACCTAGAAGAACAAAATTTGGTGAGCCAAGTGGGATTTGTGTACTGATCATTATCAACAAGTATCATCAAGATTGGGTGAAAAAATATTTGCTGGTATTTCGGAAACTCGTAATTTCTTGGAAGCTTGGCAACGCGTTTCAATGAAAGTGCTTTTCCACAGTCTCTGCTTAGGGCTACTTGAAGAGGAAACAAACCTAGAGACAAAACTGTGAACTACATTTTTTTGTCAAGTTTCAAAGAGCGACTACAAACCATGTTGGATTTAGAGTTCCAAATTCATCTATCTATATAGGAGATAACAGAGTGAAACCTAAATATAAAAACGACTAATGTAGATGAACGCTTCAACCTAGAAGAACAAAATTTGGTGAGCCAAGTGGGATTTGTGTACTGATCATTACCACCAAGTATCTTCAAGATTGGGTGAAAAAAATATTTGCTGGTATTTCGGAAACTCGTTATTTCTTAGAAGGTTGGCAACCCCTCTTAATGAAAGTGCTTTTCCACATTCTGTGCCTAGACTACTTGAAGAGGAAACAAACCATAAAGACAAAACTGAGAACTCCTTTATTTTGTCAAGTTCCAAAGAGCTACTACAAACTAGGTTGGATTTAGAGTTCCAAATTCATCTATCTATATAGAAGAGAACAGAGGGAAATCTAAAAATAAAAACTGCTACTGTAAAGGAACGCTTCAATCTAGAAGAACAAAATTTGTGAGCCAAGTGGGATTTGTGTACCGATCATTACCAACATGTATCATTAATATTGGGTGAAAAAATATTTGCTGGTATTTCGGAAACTCGTAATTTCTTGGAAGCTTGGCAACCCCTTTTAATGAAAGTGCTTTTCCTCAATTTCTGCTTAGGGCTACTTGAAGAGGAAACAAATCATTGAGACAAAACAGAGAACTACTTTGTTTTGTCAAGTTTCAAAGAGCTACTACAAACCATGTTGGATTTAGAGTTCCAAATTCATCTATCTATATAGGAGAGAACAGAGGGAAACCTAAAAATAAAAACTGCTACTTTAAACCAACGCTTCAACCTAGAAGAACAAAATTTGGTGAGCCAAGTGGGATTTGTGTACTGATCATTACCACCAAGTATCATCAAGATTGGGTGAAAAAATATTTGCTGGTATTTCGGAAACTCGTTATTTCTTAGAAGCTTGGCAACCCCTCTCAATGAAAGTGCTTTTCCACATTCTGTGCCTAGGGCTACTTGAAGAAGAAACAAATCATAGAGGCAAAACTGAGAACTCCTTTATTTTGTCAAGTTTCAAAGAGCTACTACAAACCATGTTAAATTTAGAGTTCCAAATTCATCTATCTACATAGGAGAAAACAGAGTGAAACCTAAACATAAAAACTGCTACTGTAGACGAAGGCTTCAACCTAGATCAACAAAATTTGGTGAGCCCAGGGGGATGTGTGTACTGATCATTATCTCCATGCATCATCAAGATTGGGTGAAAAAATATTTGCTGGTATTTTGTAACTCGTTATTTCTTAGAAGTTTGGCAACCCCTCTCAATGAAAGTGCTTTTCCACAGTCTGTGCCTAGGGCTACATGAAGAGGAAACAAATCATAGAGGCAAAACTGAGAACTCCTTTATTTTGTCAAGTTTCAAAGGGCTACTACAAACCATGTTGGATTTAGAGTCTTAAATTCATCTATCTATATAGGAGAGAAAAGAGGGTAACCTAAAAAATATAAACTGCTACCGTAGACGAACGCTTCAACCTAGAAGAACAAAATTTGGTGAGTCAAATGGGATATGTGTACCGATCATTACCACCAAGTATCATCAAGATTGGGTGAAAAAATATTTGATGGTATTTCGGAAACTCGTAATTTCTTGGAAGCTTGGCAACCCCTTTAAATGAAAGTGCTTTTCCACAGTCTCTGCTTAGGGCTACTTGAAGAGGAAACAAACCATTGAGACAAAACTGAGAACTACTTTTTTTTGTCAAGTTTAAAAGAGCGACTACAATCCATGTTGTATTTAGAGTTCCAACTTCATCTATCTATATAGAAGAGAACAGAGGGAAACCTAAAAATAAAAACTGCTACTGTAAACGAACGCTTCAACCTAGAAAAACAAAATTTGGTGAGCCAAGTGGGATTTGTGTACCGATCATTACCAACATGTATCATTAAGATTGGGTGAAAAAATATTTGCCTGTATTTCGGAAACTCGTAATTTTTTGGAAGGTTGGCAACGCCTTTAAATGAAAGTGCTTTTCCACAGCCTCTGCTTAGGCCTACTTGAAGAGGAAACATATTATAAAGACAAAACTGAGAACTCCTTTATTTTGTCAAGTTTCAAAGAGCTACTACAAACCATGTTGGATTTAGAGTTCCAAATTCATCAATCTGTATAGGAGAGAACAGAGTGAAACCTAAAAATAAAATTTGCAACTGTAAAGGAACGCTTCAACAGAGAAGAATAAAATTTGGTGAGCCAAGTGGGATTTGTGTACTGATCATTACCACCACGTATCATCCAGATTGGGTGAAAAAATATTTGCTGGTATTTCGGAAACTCGTAATTTCTTGGAAGCTTGGCAACCCCTTTCAAAGAAAGTGCTTTTCCACAGTCTCTGCTTAGGGCTGCTGAAGAGGAAATAAACCATAGAGACAAAACTGAGAACTACTACTTTTTGTCAAGTTTCAAAGAGCTACTACAAACCATGTTGGATTTAGAGTTCCAAATTCATTTATCTATGTAGGAGAGAACAGAGGGAAACCTAAAAAATATAAACTGCTAGCGTAGACGAACGCTTCAACCTAGAAGAACAAAATTTGGTGAGCCAAGTGGGATTTGTGTACTGATCATTACCACCACGTATCATCCAGATTGGGTGAAAAAATATTTGCTGGTATTTCGGAAACTCTTAATTTCTTGGAAGCTTGGCAACCCCTTTCAATGAAAGTGCTTTTCCACAGTCTCTGCTTAGGGCTACTTGAAAAGGAAACAAATCATAGAGACAAAACTGAGAATTCCTTTTTTTGTCAAGTTTCAAAGAGCGACTACAAACCATGTTGGATTTAGAGTTCCAAATTCATCTATCTATATAGGAGAGAACAGAGAAAAACCTAAATATAAAAACGACTACTGTAGACGAACGCTTGACCTAGAAGAACAATATTTGGTGAGCCAAGTGGGATTTGTGTACTGATCATTAACACCAAGTATCATCAAGATTGGGTGAAAAAATATTTGCTGGTATTTCGGAAACTCGTTATTTCTTTGAAGCTTGACAACCCCTCTCAATGAAAGTGCTTTTCCACAGTCTGTGCCTAGGGCTACTTGAATAGGAAAGAAACCATAGAGACAAAACTGAGAACTCCTTTGTTTTGTCAAGTTTCAAAGAGCTACTACAAACCATGTTGGATTTAGAGTTCCGAATTCATCTATCTATATAGGAGAGAAAAGAGGGTAACCTAAAAATAAATACTGCTACTGTAAACGAACGTTCAACCAAGAAGTACAAAATTTGGTGAGCCATGTGGGATTTGTGTACCTATCATTACCACCACGTATCATCAAGATTGGGTGAAAAAATATTTGCTGGTATTTCGCAAACTCGTAATTTCTTGGAAGCATGGCAACCCCTTTCAATGAAAGTGCTTTTCCACAGTCTCTGCTTAGGGCTACATGAAGAGGAAACAAACCATAGAGACAAAACTGAGAACTACTTTTTTTTGTCATGTTTCAAAGAGCGACTACAAACCATGTTGGTTTAGAGTCCAAATTCATCTATCTATATAGGAGAGAACAGAGGGAAACCTAAATATAAAAACGACTAATGTAGACAAACGCTTCAACCTAGAAGAACAAAATTTGGTGAGCCAAGTGGGATTTGCGTACTGATCATTACCACAAAGTATCATCAAGCTTGGGTGAAAAAATATTTGCTGGTATTTCGGAAACTCATTATTTCTTAGAAGCTTGGCAAACCCTCTCAATGAAGGTGCTTTTCCAAAGTCTGGGCCTAGAGCTACTTGAAGAAGAAACAAACCATAGAGACAAAACTGAGAACTCCTTTATTTTGTCAACTTTCAAAGAGCTACTACAAACTAGGTTGGATTTAGAGTTCCAAATTCATCTATCTATATAGAAGAGAACAGAGGTAAATCTAAAAATAAAAACTGCTACTGTAAAGGAACGCTTCAATCTAGAAGAACAAAATTTGTGAACCAAGTGGGATTTGTGTACCGATCATTACCAACCTGTATCATTAAGATTGGGTGAAAAAATATTTGCTGGTATTTTGGAAACTCGTAATTTCTTGGAAGCTTGGCAACCCCTTTTAATGAAAGTGCTTTTCCTCAATTTCTGCTTAGGGCTACTTGAAGAGGAAACAAATCATTGAGACAAAACAGAGAACTACTTTGTTTTGTCAAGTTTCAAAGAACTACTACAAACCATGTTGGATTTAGTGTTCCATATTCATCTATCTATATAGGAGAGAACAGACTGAAACCTAAATATAAAAACTGCTACAGTAGACAAACGCTTAAATCTAGAAGAACAAAATTTGGTGAGCCAAGTGGGATTTGTGTGCTGATCATTACCAACATGTACCATTAAGATTGGGTGAAAAAATATTTGCTGCTATTTTGGAAAATCGTAATTTCTTGGGAGCTTGGCAACCCTTTTCAATGAAAGTGCTTTTCCACAGTCTCTGCTTAGGGCTACTTGAAGAGGAAACAAATCATAGAGACAAAACGGAGAACTACTACTTTTTGTCAAGTTTCAAAGAGCTACTACAATCCATGTTGGATTTAGAGTTCCAAATTCATCTATCTATATAGGAGAGAACAGAGGGAAACCTAAAAATAAAAACTGCTACTTTAAACCAATGCTTCAACCTAGAAGAACAAAATTTGGTGAGCCAAGTGGGATTTGTGTACTGATCATTATCACCAAGTATCATCAAGATTGGGTGAAAAAATATTCGCTGGTATTTCGGAAACTCGTTATTTCTTAGAAGCTTGTCAACCCCTCTCAATGAAAGTGCTTTTCCACAGTCTGTGCCCAGAGCTACTTGAAGCGGAAACAAACCATAGAGACAAAACTGAGAACTCCTTTATTTTGTCAAGTTTCAAAGAGCTACTACAAACTATGTTGGATTTAGAGTTCCAAATTCATCTATCTATATAGAAGAGACAGAGGAAAACCTAAAAATAAAAACTGCTACTGTAAACGAACGCTTCAACCTAGAAGAACAAAATTTGGTGAGCCAAGTGGGATTTGTGTACCGATCATTACCAACATGTATCATTAAGATTGGGTGAAAAAATTTTTGCTGGTATTTCGGAAACTCGTAATTTCTTGGAAGCTTGGCAACCCCTTTCAATGAAAGTGCTTTTCCTCAGTCTCTGCTTAGGGCTACTTGAAGAGGAAACAAATCATTGAGACAAAACTGAGAACTACATTTTTATGCCAAGTTTCAGAGATCTACTACAAACCATGTTGGATTTTGATTTCCAAATTCATCTATCTATATAGGAGAGAACAGAGGGAAACCTAAAAATAAAAAATGCTACTGTAAAGGAACGCTTCAACCTAGAAGAACAAAATTTGGTGAGCCAAGTGAAATTTGTGTTCCGATCATTACCACCAATTATCATCAAGATTGGGTGAAAAAATATTTGCTGGTATTTCGGAAACTCGTTATTTCTTAGAAGCTTGGCAACCCCTCTCAAGGGAATTGCTTTTCCACAGTCTGTGCTTGGGCTACTTGAAGAGGAAAGAAACCATAGAGGCAAAACTGAGATCTCCTTTATTTTGTCAAGTTTCAAAGAGCTACTACAAACCATGTTGGATTTAGAGTCCCAAATTCATCTATCTATATAGGAGAGAACAGAGGGAAAACTAAAAAATATAAACTGCTACCGTAGAAGAACGCTTAAACCTAGAAGAACAAAATTTGGTGAGCCAAGTGGGATTTGTGTACTGATCATTATCACCAAGTATCATCAAGATTGTTTGAAAAAATATTTGCTGGTATTTTGGAAACTCGTTATTTCTTAGAAGGTTGGCAACCCCTCTCAATGAAAGTGCTTTTCCACAGTCTGTGCCTAGAGCTACTTGAAGAGGAAACAAACCATAGAGACAAAACTGAGAACTCCTTTATTTTGTCAAGTTTCAAAGAGCTACTACAAACTATGTTGGATTTAGAGTTCCAAATTCATCTATATATAGAAGAGACAGAGGGAAACCTAAAAATAAAAACTGCTATTGTAAACCAACGCTTCAACCTAGAAGAACAAAATTTGGTGAGCCAAGTGGGATTTGTGTACCGATCATTACCAACATGTATCATTAAGATTGGGTAAAAAATATTTGCTGGTATTTCGGAAACTCGTAATTTCTTGGAAGCTTGGCAACCCCTTTCAATGAAAGTGCTTTTCCTCAGTCTCTGCTTAGGGCTACTTGAAGAGGAAACAAATCATTGAGACAAAACCGAGAACTACATTTTTATGTCAAGTTTCAGAGATCTACTTCAAACCATTTTGGATTTTGATTTCCAAATCCATCTATCTATATAGCAGAGAACAGAGGGAAACCTAAAATTAGAAACTGCTAATGTAAACGAACGCATCAACCTAGAAGAACACAATTTGGTGAGTCAAGTGCGATTTGTGTACTGATCATTACCACCACGTATTATTAAGATTGGGTAAAAAAATATTTGCTGGTATTTCGGAAACTCCTTATTTCTTAGAAGCTTGGCAACCCCTCTCAATGAATGTGCTTTTCCACAGTCTGTGCCTAGGGCTACATGAAGAGGAAACAAATCATAGAGACAAAACTGAGAATTCATTTATTTTGTCAAGTTTCAAAGAGCTACTACAAACCATGTTGGATTTAGAGTTCCAAATTCATCTATCTATATAGGAGAGAACAGAGGGAAACCTAAAAATAAGAACAGCTGCTGTAAACGAACGCTTCAACCTAGAAGAACAAAATTTGGTGAGCCAAGTGAAATTTGTGTACCAATCATTACCACCAATTATCATCAAGATTGGGTGAAAAAATATTTGCTGGTATTTCGGAAACTCGTTATTTCTTAGAAGCATGGCAACCCCTCTCAAGGGAATTGCTTTTCCACAGTGTGTGCTTGGGCTACTTGAATAGAAAAGAAACCATAGAGACAAAACTGAGAACTTCTTTATTTTGACAAGTTTCAAAGAGCTACTACAAACCATGTTGGATTTAGAGTTCCAAATTCATCTATCTATATAGGAGGGAACAGCGGAAAACCTAAAAATATAAACTGTTACTGTAAATGAACGCTGCAACCTAGAAGAACAAAATTTGGTGAGCCAAGTGGGATTTGTGTACTTGTCATTACCACCACGTATCACCAAGATTGGGTGAAAAAATATTTGCTCTTATTTCGGAAACTCGTTATTTCTTGGAAGCTTGGCAACCCCTTTCAATGAAAGTGCTTTTCCACAGTCTCTGCATAGGGCTACTTCAAGAGGAAACAAACCATAGAGACAAAACTGAGAACTACTTTTTTTGTCAAGTTTCAAAGAGCGACTACAAACCATGTTGGATTTAGAGTTCCAAATTCATCTATCTATATAGGAGAGAACAGAGAAAAACCTAAATATAAAAACAACTACTGTAGACGAACGCTTCAACCTAGAAGAACAAAATTTGGTGAGCCAAGTGGGATTTGTGTACTGATCATTAACACCAAGTATCATCAAGATTGGGTGAAAAAATATTTGCTGGTATTTCGGAAACTCGTTATTTCTTAGAATTTTGGCAACCCCTCTCAATGAAAGTGCTTTTCCACAGTCTGTGCCTAGGGCTACTTGAATAGGAAAGAAACCATAGAGACAAAACTGAGAACTCCTTTATTTTTTCTAGTTTCAAAGAGCTACTACAAACCATGTTGGATTTAGAGTTCCAAATACATCTATCTATATAGGAGAGAAAAGAGGGTAACCTAAAATTAAATACTGCTACTGTAAACGAACGCTTCAACCTAGAAGTACAAAATTTGGTGAGCCAAGTGGGATTTGTGTACCGATCATTACCCCCACGTATCATCAAGATTGGGTGAAAAAATATTTGCTGGTATTTCGCAAAATTGTAATTTCTTGGAAGCATGGCAACCCCTTTCAATGAAAGTGCTTTTCCACAGTCTCTGCTTAGGGCTACTTGAAGAGGAAACAAACCATAGAGACAAAACTGAGAACTACTTTTTTTTGTCTGTTTCAAAGAGCGACTACAAACCATATTGGATTTAGAGTCCAAATTCATCTATCTATATAGGAGAGAACAGAGGGAAACCTAATTATAAAAACGAGTAATGTAGACAAACGCTTCAACCTAGAAGAACAAAATTTGGTGAGCCAAGTGGGATTTGCGTACTGATCATTACCACAAAGTATCATCAAGCTTGGGTGAAAAAATATTTGCTGGTATTTCGGAAACTCGTTATTTCTTAGAAGCTTGGCAAACCCTCTCTATGAAGGTGCTTTTC
>NW_027515021.1:47293-99062 GCF_048772815.1 Callospermophilus lateralis | reverse complement strand
AATAAAAACTGCTACTGTAAACGAACGCTTCAACCTAGAAGAACAAAATTTGGTGAGCAAAGTCGGATTTGTGTGCCCATCATTACCACCACGTATCATCAAGATTCAGTGAAAAAATATTTGCTGGTATTTCAGAAACTCATAATTTCTTGGAAGCTTGGCAATGCCTTTCAATGAAAGTGCTTTTCCACAGTCTCTGCTTAGGGCTACTTGAAGAGGAAACAAATGATAGAGGCAAAACTGAGAACTCCTTTATTTTGTCAAGTTTCAAAGAGCGACTACAACCACGTTGGATCTAGAGTTCCAAATTCATCTATCTATATAGGAGAGAAGAGAGGGAAACCTAAATATAAAAACGACTACTGTCAACGAACGCTTCATCCAAGCAGAACAAAATTTGGTGAGCCAAGTGGGATTGGTGTACTCATCATTACCGACAAGTATCATCAAGATTGGGTAAAAAAATATTTGCTGGTATTTCAGAAACTCGTTATTTCTTAGAAGGTTGGCAACCCCTCTCAATGAAAGTGCTTTTCCACAGGCTGTGCCTAGGGCTACTTGAAGAGGAAACAAACCATGGAGACAAAACTGAGAACTCCTTTATTTTGTAAAGTTTCAAAGAGCTACTACAAACCATGTTGGATTTAGATTTCCAAATTCATCTATCTATATAAGAGAGAAGATAGTGAAACCTAAATATAAAGACTGCTACTGTAGACGAACGCTTCAACCTAGAAGAACAAAATTTGGTGAGCCATATGGGATTTGTGTATTTGTCATTACCACCACGTATCATCAACATTGGGTGAAAAAATATTTGCTGGTATTTCGGAAACTCGTAATTTCTTGGAAGTTTGGCAACCCCTCTCAATGAAAGTGCTTTTCCACAGTCTCTGCTTAGGGCTACTTGAAGAGGAAACAAATTAAAGAGACAAAACTGAGAACTCCTTCATTTTGTCAAGTTTCAAAGAGCTACTACAAACCATGTTGGATTTAGAGTTCCAAATTCATCTAACTATATGGAAGGGAACAGAGTGAAACCTAAATATAAAAACTGCTACTGTAGATGAACGCTTCAAACTTGAAGAACAAAATTTGGTGAGCCAAGAGGGATTGGTGTACTGATTATTACCACCAAGTATCATCAAGATTGGGTGAAAAAATATTTGCTGGTATTTCAGAAACTCGTTATTTCTTAGAAGCTTTGCAACCCCCCTCAATGAAAGTGCTTTTCCACAGTCTGTGCCTAGGGCTACTTGAAGAGGAAACAAACCATAGAGAAAAAACTGAGAACTCCTTTATTTTGTCAAGTTTCAAAGAGCTACTACAAACCATGTTGGATTTAGAGTTCGAAATTCATCTATCTATATAGGAGAGAACAGAAGGAAACCTAAATATAAAAACTGCTACTGTAGACGAACGCTTCAACCTAGAAGAACGAAATTTGGTGAGCCAAGTGGGATTTGTGTACTGATCATTACCCCCAAGTATCATCAAGATTGGGTAAAAAAATATTTGCTGGTATTTCTGAAACTCGTTATTTCTTTGAAGCTTGGCAACCCCTCTCAATGAAAGTGCTTTTCCACAGTCTGTGCCTAGGGCTACTTGAAGAGGAAACAAACCATAGAGACAAAACTGAGAACTCCTTTATTTTGTCAAGATTCAAAGAGCTACTACAAACCATGTTGTATTTATAGTTCCAAATTTATCTATCTATATAGGATAGATCAGAGCGAAACCTAAATATAAAAACTGCTACTGTTGACGAACGCTTCAACCTAGAAAAACGAAATTTGGTGAGCCAAGTGAGATTTGTGTCCTGATCATTAACACCAAGTATCATCAAGATTGGGTAAAAAAATATTTGCTGGTATTTCGGAAACTCGTTATTTCTTTGAAGCTTGGAAACCCCTCTCAATGAAAGTGCTTTTCCACAGTCTGTGCCTAGGGCTACTTGAAGAGGAAACAAACCATAGAGACCAAACTGAGAACTCCTTTATTTTTTTGAGATTCAAAGAGCTACTACAAACCATGTTGGATATATAGTTCCAAATTCATCTATCTATATAATAGAAAACAGAGTGAAACCTACATATAAAAACTGCTACTGTAGACGAACGCTTCAACCTTGAAGAAGAAAATTTAGTGAGCCAAGTGGACTTGTGTTCCGATCATTACCACCACGTATCATCAAGTTTGGGTGAAAAAATATTTGCAGGTATTTCGGAAACTCGTAATTTATTGGAAGCTTGGCAACCCCTTTCAATGAAAGTGCATTTCCACAGTCTCTGTTTAGGGCTACTTGAGGAGGAAACAAATAAAGAGACAAACCTGAGAACTCCTTTTTTTGGTCAACTTACAAAGAGCTACTACAAACCATGTTGGATTTAGTGTTCCAAATTCATCTACCTACATAGGAGAGAACAGAGTGAAACCTAAACATAAAAACTGCTACTGTAGACGAGCGCTTCAACCTAGAAGAACACAATTTGGTGAGCCAAGTGGGATTTGTGTACTGATCATTACCACCAAGTATCATCAAGATTTGTGAAAACATATATGCTGGTATTTCAGAAACTCGTTATTTCATAGAAGCTTGGCAACCCCTCTAAAAGAAAGTGCTCTTCAACACTCTGTGACTAGGGTTACTTGAAGAGGAAACAAACCGTGGAGACAAAACTGAGAACTCCTTTATTTTGTCAAGATTCAAAGAGCTACTACAAACCATGTTGGATTAAGAGTTCCAAATTCATCTATCTCTATAGGAGAGAACAGAGGGAAACCTAAAAATATAAACTGCTACTGTAAACGAACTCTGCAACATAGAAGACCAAAATTTGGTGAGCCAAGTGGGATTGGTGTACTCATCATTACCACCAAGTATCATCAAGATTGGTTGAAAAAATATTTGCTGGTATTTCGGAAACTCGTTATTTCATAGAAGGTTGGCAACCCCTCTCTATGAAAGTGCTTTTCCACAGTCTGTGCCTAGGTCTGCTGGAAGAGGAAACAAACCATGGAGACAAAACAGAGAACTCCTTTATTTTGTCAAGTTTCAAAGAGCTACTACAAACCATGTTGGATTTAGAGTTCCAAATGCATCTAACTATATGGAAGAGAACAGAGTGAAACCTAAATATACAAACTGCTAGTGTAGATGAACGCTTCAAACTTGAAGAACAAAATTTGGTGAGCCAAGTGGGACTTGCGTACCGATCTTTACCACCACGTATCATCAAGTTTGGGTGAAAAAATATTTGCAGGTATTTCGAAAACTCGTAATTTATAGGAAGCTTGGCAACACCTTTCAATGAAAGTGCATTTCCACAATCTCTGCTTAGGGCTATTTGAGGAGGAAACAAATTAAAGAGACAAACCTGAGAACTCCTTTTTTTGTCAACTTACAAAGAGCTACTACAAACCATGTTGGATTTAGAGTTCCAAATTCATCCACCTACATAGGAGAGAACAGAGTGAAACCTATACATAAAAATTACTACTGTAGACGAGCGCTTCAATCTAGAAGAACACAATTTGGTGAGCCAAGTGGGATTTGTGTACTGATCATTACCACCAAGTATCATCAAGTTTGGGTGAAAAACTGTTTGCTGGTATTTCGGAAACTTGTAATTTCTTGGAAGCTTGGCAACCCCTTTTAATGAAAGTGCTTTTCCACAGTCTCTGCTTAGGGATACTTGAGGAGGAAACAAATCATAGAGACAAAACTGAGAACTCCTTTATTTTGTCAAGTTTCAAAGAGCTACTACAAACCATGTTGGATTTATAGTTCCAAATTCATCTGTCTATATAGGAGAGAACAGAGGGACACCTAAACATAAAAATTACTACTGTAGACAAGCGCTTCAATCTAGAAGAACACAATTTGGTGAGCCAAGTGGGATTTGTGTACTTATCATTACCACCAAGTATCATCAAGATTGGGTGAAAAAATATTTGCTGGTATTTCAAAACTCGTAATTTCTTGGAAGCTTGGCAACCCCTTTCAGTGAAAGTGATTTTCCACAGTCTCTGCTAAGGGCTACTTGAAGAGGAAACAAACCATAGAGACAAAACTGAGAACATTTTTATTTTGTCAAGTTTCAAAGAGCT
Source organism: Callospermophilus lateralis (assembly GCF_048772815.1). NCBI lineage: Eukaryota > Metazoa > Chordata > Mammalia > Rodentia > Sciuridae > Callospermophilus > Callospermophilus lateralis. The sequence goes on along the minus strand of NW_027515021.1, from coordinate 94,952 downwards.
ACTACAAACCATGTTGGATTTAGAGTTCCAAATTCATTTATCTATCTAGGAGAGAACAGAGGGAAACCTAAAAATAAAAACTGCTACTGTAAACGAACGCTTCAACGTAGAAGAGCAAAATTTGGTGAGCCAAGTGGGATTTGTGTACTTGTCATTACCACCAAGTATCATCAAGATTGGGTGAAAAAATATTTGCTGGTATTTCGGAAACTCGTTATTTCTTAGAAGCCTGGCAACCCCTCTCAATGAAAGTGCTTTAGCACAGTCTGTGCCTAGGGCTACTTGAAGGGGAAACAAAACATAGAGACAAAACTGAGAACTCCTTCATTTTGTCAAGTTTCAAACAGCTACTACAAACCATGTTGGATTTAGAGTTCCGAATTCATCTATCTATATAAAAGAGAACAGAGTGAATCCTAAAAATAAAAATGCTACTGTAAACGAACACTTCAACCTAGAAGAACACAATTAGGTGAGCAAAGTGGTATTTGTGTACTGATCATTACCACCAAGTATCATCATGATTGGGTGAAAAAATATTTGCTGATGTTTCGGAAACTCGTTATTTCTTAGAAGCTTGGGAAACCCTCTCAATGAAAGTGCTTTTCCACAGCCTGTGCCTAGGTCTACTTGAAGAGGAAACAAACCATAGAGAAAAAACTGAGATCTCCTTTATTTTGTCAAGTTTCAAAGAGCTACTACAAACCATGTTGGATTTAGAGTTCCAAATTCATCTATCTATATAGGAGAGAACAGAGGGACACCTAAAAATATAAACTGCTACTGTAAACGAACGCTTCAACCTAGAAGAACCAAATTTGGTGAGTCAAGTGGGATTTGTGTACTGATCATTACCACCAGTATCATCAAGATTGGGTGAAAAAATATTTGCCGGTATTTCGGAAACTCGTTATTTCTTAGAAGTTGGCAACCCCTTTCGATGAAAGTGCTTTTCCACAGTTTGAGCCTAGGGCTAGTTGAAGAGGAAACAAACCACAGAGACAAAACTGAGAACTCCTTTATTTTGTCAAGTTTCAAAGAGCTACTACAAACCATGTTGGATTTAGAGTTCCAAATTCATCTCTCTATATAGGAGAGAACAGAGTGAAACCTAAAAATAAAAACTGCTACTGTAAACGAACGCTTCAACCTAGAAGAACACAATTTGGTGAGCCAAGTGGGATTTGTGTACTGATCATTACTACCACGTATCATCAAGATTGCATGAAAAAATATTTGCTGGTATTTCGAAAACTCGTTATTTCTTAGAAGCTCTGCAAACCCTCTCAATGAATGTGCTTTTCCCCAGTCGGTGCCTAGGGCTATTTGAAGAGGAAACAAACCATAGAGACAAAACTGAGAACATTTTTATTTTGTCAAGTTTCAAAGAGCTACTACAAACCATGTTGGATTTAGAGTTCCAAATTCATCTATCTATATAGGAGAGAACAGACTGAAACCTAAAAATAAAAACTGCTCTTGTAAACGAACGCTTCAACCTAGAAGAACACAATTGTGTGAGCCAAGTGGCATTTGTGTACTGATCCTTACCACCGCGTATCATGAAGATTGGGTGAAAAAATATTTGCTGGTATTTCGCAAAATCGTTATTTCTTAGAAGCTCTGCAAACCCTCCCAATGAATGTGCTTTTCCCCAGTCTGTGCCTAGGGCTATTTGAAGAGGAAACAAAGGATAGAGACAAAACTGAGAACTTTTTTCTTTTGTCAAGTTTCAAAGAGCTACTACAAACCATGTTGGATTTAGAGTTCCAAATTCATCTATCTATATAGGAGAGAACAGAGGGAAACCTAAAAATAAAAACTGCTCTTGTAAACGAACGCTTCAACCTAGAAGAGCAAAATTTGGTGAGCCAAGTGGGATTTGTGTACTTGTAATTACCACTAAGTATCATCAAGATTGGGTGAAAAAATAATTGCTGGTATTTCGGAAACTCGTTATTTCTTAGAAGCCTGGCAACCCCTCTCAATGAAAGTGCTTCTCCACAGTCTCTGCCTAGTGCTACTTGAAGAGGAAACAAAACATAGAGACAAAACTGAGAACTTCTTCATTTTGTCAAGTTTCAAAGAGCTACTAAAATCCATGTTGGATTTGAGTTACAAATTCATCTATCTATATAAAAAAGAACAGAGTGAAACCTAAAAATAAAAACTGCTACTGTAAACGAACGCTTTAACCTAGAAGAAAAAAATGTGGTGAGCCAAGTGGGATTTGTGTACTGATCATTACCACCACGTATCATCAAGATTGGGTGAAAAAATATTTGCTGGTATTTCGAAAACTCGTTATTTCTTAGAAGGCTGGCAACCCCTCTCAATGAAATTGCTTTTGCACAGTCTGTGCTTAGGACTACTTGAAGAGGAAACAAAACATAGGACAAAACTGAGAACTCCTTCATTTTGTCAAGTTTCAAAGAGCTACTACAAACCATGTTGGATTTAGAGTTCCAAATTCATCTATCTATATAAAGAGAACAGAGTGAAACCTAAAAATAAAAACTGCTACTGTAAACGAACGCTTCAACCTAGAACAACAAAATTTGGTGAGCCAAGTGGGATTTGTGTACTTGTCATTACCACCAAGTATCATCAAGATTGGGTGAAAAAATAATTGCTGGTATTTCGGAAACTCGTTATTTCTTAGAAGCCTGGCAACCCCTCTCAATGAAAGTGCTTTTCCACAGTCTCTGCCTAGTGCTACTTGAAGAGGAAACAAAACATAGAGACAAAACTGAGAACTTCTTCATTTTGTCAAGTATCAAAGAGCTACTAAAATCCATGTTGGATTTGAGTTCCAAATTCATCTATCTATATAAAAAAGAACAGAGTGAAACCTAAAAATAAAAACTGCTACTGTAAACGAACGCTTTAACCTAGAAGAAAAAAATGTGGTGAGCAAAGTGGGATTTGTGTACTGATCATTACCACCACGTATCATCAAGATAGGGTGAAAAAATATTTGCTGGTATTTCGAAAACTCGTTATTTCTTAGAAGTCTGGCAACCCCTCTCAATGAAATTGCTTTTGCACAGTCTGTGCTTAGGGCTACTTGAAGAGGAAACAAAACATAGGACAAAACTGAGAACTCCTTCATTTTGTCAAGTTTCAAAGAGCTACTACAAACCATGTTGGATTAAGAGTTCCAAATTCATCTATCTATATAAAGAGAACAGAGTGAAACCTAAAAATAAAAACTGCTAATGTAAACGAACGCATCAACCTCGAAGAACAAAATTTGGTGAGCCAAGTGGGATTTTTGTACTTGTCATTAACACCAAGTATCATCAAGATTGGGTGAAAAAGAGTTTGCTGATATTTCGGAAACTTTTAATTTCTTGGAAGCTTGGCAACCCCTTTCAATGAAAGTGCTTTTCCACAGACTCTGCTTAGGGATACTTGAGGAGGAAACAAATCATAGAGACAAAACTGAGAACTCCTTTATTTTGTCAAGTTTCAAAGAGCTACTACAAACCATGTTGCATTTAGAGTTCCAAATTCATCTATCTATATAGGAGAGAAGAGAGGGAAACCTAAAAATAAAAACTGCACTTGTAAACGAACGCTTCAAACTTGAAGAGAAAAATTTGGTGAGCCAAGTTGGATTTATGTATTTGTAATTACCACCAAGTATCATCAAGATTGGGTGAAAAAAATTTGCCGGTATTTCGGCAACCCATAATTTTTTGGGAGCTTGGCAAACCCTTTCAATGAAAGTGCTGTTCTACAGTTTGTGCCTAGGGCTACTTGGAGAGGAAACAAACCATAGAGACAAAACTGAGAACTCCTTTATTTTGTTAAGTCAAAGAGCTACTACAAACCATATTCGATTTAGAGTTAAAATTCATCTGTCTATATGGGAAAGAACAGAGTGAAACCTAAAAATAAAAACTGCTTCTATAAACGAACGCTTCAACCTAGAAGAACACAATTGTGTGAGCCAAGTGGCATTTGTGTACTGATCCTTACCACCGCGTATCATGAAGATTGGGTCAAAAAATATTTGCTGGTATTTCGCAAACTCGTTATTTCTTAGAAGCTCTGCAAACCCTCTCAATGAATGTGCTTTTCCCCAGTCTGTGCCTAGGGCTATTTGAAGAGGAAACAAAGGATAGAGACAAAACTGAGAACTTTTTTCTTTTGTCAAGTTTCAAAGAGCTACTACAAACCATGTTGGATTTAGAGTTCCAAATTCATCTATCTATATAGGAGAGAACAGAGGGAAACCTAAAAATAAAAACTGCTCTTGTAAACGAACGCTTCAACCTAGAAGAGCAAAATTTGGTGAGCCAAGTGGGATTTGTGTACTTGTAATTACCACTAAGTATCATCAAGATTGGGTGAAAAAATAATTGCTGGTATTTCGGAAACTCGTTATTTCTTAGAAGCCTGGCAACCCCTCTCAATGAAAGTGCTTCTCCACAGTCTCTGCCTAGTGCTACTTGAAGAGGAAACAAAACATAGAGACAAAACTGAGAACTTCTTCATTTTGTCAAGTTTCAAAGAGCTACTAAAATCCATGTTGGATTTGAGTTACAAATTCATCTATCTATATAAAAAAGAACAGAGTGAAACCTAAAAATAAAAACTGCTACTGTAAACGAACGCTTTAACCTAGAAGAAAAAAATGTGGTGAGCCAAGTGGGATTTGTGTACTGATCATTACCACCACGTATCATCAAGATTGGGTGAAAAAATATTTGCTGGTATTTCGAAAACTCGTTATTTCTTAGAAGGCTGGCAACCCCTCTCAATGAAATTGCTTTTGCACAGTCTGTGCTTAGGACTACTTGAAGAGGAAACAAAACATAGGACAAAACTGAGAACTCCTTCATTTTATCAAGTTTCAAAGAGCTACTACAAACCATGTTGGATTTAGAGTTCCAAATTCATCTATCTATATAAAGAGAACAGAGTGAAACCTAAAAATAAAAACTGCTACTGTAAACGAACGCTTCAACCTAGAACAACAAAATTTGGTGAGCCAAGTGGGATTTGTGTACTTGTCATTACCACCAAGTATCATCAAGATTGGGTTAAAAAATAATTGCTGGTATTTCGGAAACTCGTTATTTCTTAGAAGCCTGGCAACCCCTCTCAATGAAAGTGCTTTTCCACAGTCTCTGCCTAGTGCTACTTGAAGAGGGAACAAAACATAGAGACAAAACTGAGAACTTCTTCATTTTGTCAAGTTTCAAAGAGCTACTAAAATCCATGTTGGATTTGAGTTCCAAATTCATCTATCTATATAAAATAGAACAGAGTGAAACCTAAAAATAAAAACTGCTACTATAAACGAACGCTTTAACCTAGAAGAAAAAAATGTGGTGAGCAAAGTGGGATTTGTGTACTGATCATTACCACCACGTATCATGAAGATAGGGTGAAAAAATATTTGCTGGTATTTCGAAAACTCGTTATTTCTTAGAAGTCTGGCAACCCCTCTCAATGAAATTGCTTTTGCACAGTCTGTGCTTAGGGCTACTTGAAGAGGAAACAAAACATAGGACAAAACTGAGAACTCCTTCATTTTGTCAAGTTTCAAAGAGCTACTACAAACCATGTTGGATTAAGAGTTCCAAATTCATCTATCTATAAAAAGAGAACAGAGTGAAACCTAAAAATAAAAACTACTAATGTAAACGAACGCATCAACCTCGAAGAACAAAATTTGGTGAGCCAAGTGGGATTTGTGTACTTGTCATTAACACCAAGTATCATCAAGATTGGGTGAAAAAGAGTTTGCTGATATTTCGGAAACTTTTAATTTCTTGGAAGCTTGGCAACCCCTTTCAATGAAAGTGCTTTTCCACAGACTCTGCTTAGGGATACTTGAGGAGGAAACAAATCATAGAGACAAAACTGAGAACTCCTTTATTTTGTCAAGTTTCAAAGAGCTACTACAAACCATGTTGCATTTAGAGTTCCAAATTCATCTATCTATATAGGAGAGAAGAGAGGGAAACCTAAAAATAAAAACTGCACTTGTAAATGAACGCTTCAAACTTGAAGAGAAAAATTTGGTGAGCCAAGTTGGATTTATGTATTTGTAATTACCACCAAGTATCATCAAGATTGGGTGAAAAAAATTTGCCGGTATTTCGGCAACCCATAATTTTTTGGGAGCTTGGCAAACCCTTTCAATGAAAGTGCTGTTCTACAGTTTGTGCCTAGGGCTACTTGGAGAGGAAACAAACCATAGAGACAAAACTGAGAACTCCTTTATTTTGTTAAGTCAAAGAGCTACTACAAACCATATTCGATTTAGAGTTAAAATTCATCTGTCTATATGGGAAAGAACAGAGTGAAACCTAAAAATAAAAACTGCTTCTATAAACGAACGCTTCAACCTAGAAGAACACAATTGTGTGAGCCAAGTGGCATTTGTGTACTGATCCTTACCACCGCGTATCATGAAGATTGGGTGAAAAAATATTTGCTGGTATTTCGCAAACTCGTTATTTCTTAGAAGCTTGACAACCCCTCTCAATGAATGTGCTTTTCCCCAGTCTGTGCCTAGGGCTATTTGAAGAGGAAACAAAGGATAGAGACAAAACTGAGAACTTTTTTCTTTTGTCAAGTTTCAAAGAGCTACTGCAAACTATGTTGGATTTAGAGTTCCAAATTCAGCTATCTATATAGGAGAGAACAGAGGGAAACCTAAAAATAAAAACTGCTACTGTAAACAAATGCTTCAACCTAGAAGAGCAAAATTTGGTGAGCCAAGTGGGATTTGTGTACTTGTCATTACCAACGAGTATCATCAAGATTGGGTGAAAAAATATTTGCTGGTATTTCGGCAACCCGTAATTTCTTGGGAGCTTGGCAAACCCTTTCAATGAAAGTGATTTTCCACAGTCTCTGCTTAGGGCTACTTGAAGAGGAAACAAATCATAGAGACAAAACTGAGAACTCCTTTATTTTGTCAAGTTTCAAAGAGCTACTACAAACCATGTTGGATATAGAGTTCCAAATTCATCTATCTATATAAAGAGAACAGAGTGAAACCTAAAAATAAAAACTGCTACTGTAAACGAACTCTTCAACCAAGAAGAACACAATTTGGTGAGCCAAGTGGTATTTGTGTACTGATCATTACCACCAAGTATCATCAGGATTGGGTGAAAAAATATTTGCTGGTATTTCGGAAACTCGTTATTTCTTAGAAGCTTGGGAAACCTTCTCAATGAAAGTACTTTTCCACAGTCCGTGCCTAGGGCTACTTGAAGAGGAAACAAATCATAGAGACAAAACTGAGAACTCCTTTTTTTTTTGAAGTTTCAAAGAGGTAGTACAAACCATGTTGGATTTAGAGTTCCAAATTCATCTATCTATATAGGAGAGAACTCAGTGAAACCAAAAAATAAAAACTGCTACTGTAAACGAGCGCTTCAACCTCGAAGAACAAAATTTGGTGAGCCAAGTGGGATTTGTGTATTTTTCATTAATACCAAGTATCATCAAGATTGGGTGAAAAACTATTTTCTGGTATTTCAGAAACTTGTAATTTCTTTAAAGCTTGGCAACCCCTTTCAATGAAAGTGCTTTTCCACAGTCTCTGCTTAGGGATACTTGAGGAGGAAACAAATCATAGAGACAAAACTGAGAACTCCTTTATTTTGTCAAGTTTCAAAGAGCTACTACAAACCATGTTGGATTTATAGTTCCAAATTCATCTATCTATATAGGAGAGAACAGAGGGACACGTGAAATTATAAACTGCTACTGTAAACAACCGCTTCAACCTAGAAGAACCAGTTTTGGTGACTCAAGTTGAATTTGTGTACTGATCATTACCACCAGTATCATCAAGATTGGGTGAAAAAATATTTGCTGGCATTTTGGAAACGCGTTATTTCTTAGAAGCTTGAAAACAACTCTCAATGAAAGTGCTTTTCCACAGTCTGTGCCTAGGGCTACTTGAAGAGGAAACAAACCATAGAGACAAAACTGAGATCTCCTTTATTTTGTCACGTTTAAAAGAGCTACTACAAACCATGTTGGATTTAGAGTTCCAAATTCATCTATCTATATAAAGAGAACAGAGTGAAACCTAAAAATAAAAACTGCTACTGTAAACGAACTCTTCAACCAAGAAGAACACAATTTGGTGAGCCAAGTGGTATTTGTGTACTGATCATTACCACCAAGTATCATCAGGATTGGGTGAAAAAATATTTGCTGGTATTTCGGAAACTCGTTATTTCTTAGAAGCTTGGAAAACCCTCTCAATGAAAGTGCTTTTCCACAGTCCGTGCCTAGGGCTACTTGAAGAGGAAACAAACCATAGAGACAAAACTGAGAACTCCTTTATTTTATGAAGTTTCAAAGAGGTACTACAAACCATGTTGGATGTAGAGTTCCAAATTCATCTATCTATATAGGAGAGAACTGAGTGAAACCAAAAAATAAAAACTGCTACTGTAAACGAACTCTTCAACCTCGAAGAACAAAATTTGGTGAGCCAAGTGGGATTTGTGTACTTGTCATTAATACCAAGTATCATCAAGATTGGGTGAAAAACTGTTTGCTGGTATTTCAGAAACTTGTAATTTCTTGGAAGCGTGGCAACCCTTTTTAATTAAAGTGCTTTTCCACAGTCTCTGCTTAGGGATACTTGAGGAGGAAACAAATCATTGAGACAAAACTGAGAACTCCTTTATTTTGTCAACTTTCAAAGAGCTACTACAAACCATGTTGGATTTATAGTTCCAAATTCATCTATCTATATAGGAGAGAACAGAGGGACACGTGAAATTATAAACTGCTACTGTAAACAACCGCTTCAACCTAGAAGAACCAGTTTTGGTGACTCAAGTTGAATTTGTGTACTGATCATTACCACCAGTATCATCAAGATTGGGTGAAAAAATATTTGCTGGCATTTTGGAAACGCGTTATTTCTTAGAAGCTTGAAAACAACTCTCAATGAAAGTGCTTTTCCACAGTCTGTGCCTAGGGCTACTTGAAGAGGAAACAAACCATAGAGACAAAACTGAGATCTCCTTTATTTTGTCACGTTTAAAAGAGCTACTACAAACCATGTTGGATTTAGAGTTCCAAATTCATCTATCTATATAAAGAGAACAGAGTGAAACCTAAAAATAAAAACTGCTACTGTAAACGAACTCTTCAACCAAGAAGAACACAATTTGGTGAGCCAAGTGGTATTTGTGTACTGATCATTACCACCAAGTATCATCAGGATTGGGTGAAAAAATATTTGCTGGTATTTCGGAAACTCGTTATTTCTTAGAAGCTTGGAAAACCCTCTCAATGAAAGTGCTTTTCCACAGTCCGTGCCTAGGGCTACTTGAAGAGGAAACAAACCATAGAGACAAAACTGAGAACTCCTTTATTTTATGAAGTTTCAAAGAGGTACTACAAACCATGTTGGATGTAGAGTTCCAAATTCATCTATCTATATAGGAGAGAACTGAGTGAAACCAAAAAATAAAAACTGCTACTGTAAACGAACTCTTCAACCTCGAAGAACAAAATTTGGTGAGCCAAGTGGGATTTGTGTACTTGTCATTAATACCAAGTATCATCAAGATTGGGTGAAAAACTGTTTGCTGGTATTTCAGAAACTTGTAATTTCTTGGAAGCGTGGCAACCCTTTTTAATTAAAGTGCTTTTCCACAGTCTCTGCTTAGGGATACTTGAGGAGGAAACAAATCATTGAGACAAAACTGAGAACTCCTTTATTTTGTCAACTTTCAAAGAGCTACTACAAACCATGTTGGATTTATAGTTCCAAATTCATCTATCTATATAGGAGAGAACAGAGGGACACCTAAAATTATAAACTGCTACTGTAAACGAACGCTTCAACCTAGAAGAACCAATTTTGGTGAGTCAAGTTGAATTTGTGTACTGATCATTACCACCAGTATCATCAAGATTGGGTGAAAAAATATTTGCTGGTATTTTGGAAACTCGTTATTTCTTAGAAGCTTGGCAACCCCTTTCAATGAAAGTGCTTTTCCACAGTTAGTAACTAGGGCTACTTCAAGAGGAAAGAAACCATAGAGACAAAACTGAGAACTCCTTTTTTTGTCAAGTTTCTAAGAGCTACTACAAACCATGTTGGATTTAGAGTTCCAAATTCATGTACCTATATAGGAGAGCAGAGGGAAACCTAAATATAAAACTTCTACTGTAGACGAACGCTTCAACCTGGAAGAACAGAATTTGGTGAGCCAAGTGGGATTTGTGTCCTGATCATTAACACCAAGTATCATCAAGTTTGGGTAAAAAAATATTTGCTGGTATTTCGGAAACTCGTTATTTCTTAGAAGCTTGGCATCGCCTCTCAATTAAAGTGCTTTTCCACAGTCTCTGCCTAGAGCTACTTGAAGAGGAAACAAACCGTTGAGACAAAACTGAGAAGTACATTATTTAGTCAAGTTTCAAAGAGATTCTACAAACCATGTTGGATTTAGAGTTCCAAATTCATCTATCTATATAGGAGAGAACAGAGGGAAACCTAAATATAAATACGACTACTGTAGACGAACGCTTCAAACCAGAAGAACAAAATTTGGTGAGCCAAGTGGTACTTGTGTACCGATCATTATCACCACGTATCATCAAGATTGGGTGAAAAAATATTTGCTGGTATTTCGGAAACTCGTAATTCATTTGAAGCTTGGCAACCCCTTTCAATGAAAGTGCTTTTCCACAGACTCCGCTTAGGGGTACTTGAAGAGGAAACAAATCATAGAGACAAAACTGAGAACTCCTTTATTTTGTCACGTTTCAAAGAGCTACTAGAAACCATGTTGGATTTAGAGTTCCAAATTCATCTATCTATATAGGAGAGAAGAGAGGGAAACCTAAAAATATAAACTGCTACTGTAAACGAACGCTTCAAACTAGAAGAACAAAATTTGGTGTGCCAAGTGGGATTTGTGTACCAATCATTACCACCAAGTATCATCCAGATTGGGTGAAAAAATATTTGCTGGTATTACGGAAACTCGTAATTTCTTGGAAACTTGGGAACCCCTTTCAATGAAAGTGCATTTCCACAGTCTCTGCTTAATTCTACTTGAAGAGGAAACAAACCATAGAGACAAAACTGAGAACTACTTTATTTTGTCAAGTTTCAAAGAACTACTACAAACCATGTTGGATTTAGAGTGCCAAATTCATCTATCTATATAGGAGAGAACAGAGTGAAACCTAAATATAAAAACTGCTACTGTAGAAGAACGCTTAAACCTACAAGAACAAAATTTGGTGTGCCAAGTGGGATTTGTGGACTTCTATTTACCACCAAGTATCATCAAGTTTGGGTGAAAGAATATATGCTGGTATTTCGGAAACTCGTAATTTCTTGGAAGTTGGCAACCCCTTTCAATTAAAGTGCTTATACACAGTCTCTCCTTAGGGCTACTTGAAGAGGAAACAAACCATAGAGACAAAACTGAAAACTACTTTTTTTTGTCATGTTTCAAAGAGCGACTACAAACCATGTTGGATTTAGAGTTCCAAATTCATCTATCTATATAGGAGAGAACAGAGGGAAACCTAAATATAAAAACGGCTACTGTAGACGAACGCTTCAACCTAGAAGAACAAAATTTGGTGAGCCAAGTTGGATTTGTGTACTGATCATTATCTCCAAGTATCATCCAGATTGGGTAAAAAAATATTTGCTGGTATTTCGGAAACTAGTTATTTCTTAGAAGCTTGACAACCCCTCTCAATGAAAGTGCTTTTCCACCCTCTGTGCCTAGGGCTACTTGAAGAGGAAACAAACCATAGAGAAAAAACTGAGAACTCCTTTATTTTGTCAAGATTCAAAGAACTACTACCAACCGTGTTGGATTTAGAGTTCCAAATTCACCTATCTATATAGGAGAGAACAGAGTGAAACCAAGAATAAAAACTGCACCTGTAAACGAACGCTTCCACCTAGAAAAACAAAATTTGGTGATCCAAGTGGGATTTGTGTACTTGTCATTACCACCACGTATCATCAAAATTGGGTGAAAAAATATTTGCTCGTATTTCGGAAACTCGTTATTTCTTGGAAGATTGGCAACCCCTTTCAATCAAAGTGCTTTTCCACAGTCTCTGCTTAGGGCTACTTGAAGAGGAAACAAACCATAGAGACAAAACTGAGAACTACTTTATTTTGTCAAGTTTCAAAGAACTACTACAAACCATGTTTGATTTAGGGTTCCAAATTCATCTATCTATATAGGAGAGAACAGAGTGAAAAATAAAAATAAAAACTGCTACTGTAAACGAATGCTTCAACCTAGAAGAACAAAATTTGGTAGCCAATTGGGATTTGTGTACTTGTCATTACCAGCAAGTATCATCAGGATTGGGTGAAAAAACATATGCTGGTATTCGGAAACTCGTAATTTCATGGAAGCTTGGCAACCCCTTTCAATGAAAGTGCTTTTCCACAGTCTCTGCTTAGGTCTACTTGAAGAGGAAACAAATTATAGAAAAAAACTGAGAATTCCTTTATTTTGTCAAGTTTCAAAGAGCTACTACAATCCATGTTGGATTTAGAGTTCCAAATTCATCTATCTACATAGGAGAGAACAGAGTGAAACCTAAACATAAAAACTGCTACTGTAGACGAACGCTTCCACCTAGAAGAACAACATTGGGTGAGCCAAGTAGGATTTGTGTACCGATCATTACCACCACGTATCATCCAGATTGGGTGAAAAAATATTTGCTGGTATTTCGGAAACTCGTAATTTCTTGGATGCTTGGCAACCCCTATCAATGAAAGTGCTTTTCCACAGTCTCTGCTTAGGGCTACTTGAAGAGGAATCAAACCATAGAGACAAAACTGATAACTCCTTTATGTCGTCAAGTTTCAAAAAGCGACTACAAACCATGTTGGATTTAGAGTTCCAAATTCATCTATCTATACAGGACAGAACAGAGGGAAAAATAAATGTCAAAACTGCTACTGTAGACGAACGCTTCAACCTAAAAGAACAAAATGGTGAGACAAATGGGATTTGTGTACTGAACATTACCACCACGTATCATCAAGATTGGGTGAAAACATAATTGTAGGTATTTCGGAAACTTGTTATTTCTTAGAAGCTTGGCAACCCCTCTCAATGAAAGTGCTTTTCCACAGTCTGTGCCTAGGGCTACTTGAAGAGGAAACAAACCATAGACACAAAACTGAGAACTACTTTATTTTTCAAGTTTCAAAGAGCTACTACAAACCATGTTGTATTTAGAGTTCCAAATTCATCTATCTATATAGGAGAGAACAGAGTGAAACCTAAATATAAAAACTACTAATGTAGACGAACGATTCAACCTAGAAGAACAGAATTTGGTGAGCCAAGTGGGAATTGTGTCCTGATCATTACCACTCATTATCATAAAGATTGGGTGAAAAAATATTTGCTGGTATTTCAGAAACTCGTTATTTCTTAGAAGCTTGGCAACCCCTCTCAATGAAAGTGCTTTTCCACAGTCTGTGCCTAGGGCTACTTGAAGAGGAAACAAACCATAGAGACAAAACTGAGAACTCCTTTATTTTGTCAAGTTTCAAAGAGCTACTACAAACCATGTTGGATTTAGTGTTCCAAATTCATCTATCTATATAGGAGAGAACAGAGTGAAACCTAAAAATAAAAACTGCTACTGTAAACGAACGCTTCAACCTAGAAGAACACAATTTGGTGAGCCAAGTGGCATTTGTGTACTGATCATTACCACCACGTATCATCAAGATTGGGTGAAAAAATATTTGCTGGTATTTCGGAAACTCGTTATTTTTTAGAAGCTTGGAAACCTCTCTCAATGAAAGTGCTTTTCCACAGTCTGTGCCTAGGGCTACTTGAATAGGAAATAAACCATAGAGACAAAAGTGAGAACTCCTTTATTTTGTCAAGTTTCAAAGAGCTTCTACAAACCATGTTGGATTTAGAGTTCCAAATTCATCTATCTATATAGGAGAGAACAGAGTGAAACCTGAATGTAAAAACTGCTACTGTAGACGAACGCTTAAACTTAGAAGAACTAAATTTGGTGAGCCATGTGGGATTTGTGTACTGATCATTACCACCACGTATCACCAAGATTGCGTGAAAAAATATTGCTGGTATTTCGGAAACTCGTTATTTCTTGGATGCTTGGCAACCCGTTTCAATGAAAGTGCTTTTCCACAGTCTGTACCTAGGGCTACTTGAAGAGGAAACACACCATAGAGAAAGAACTGAGAACTCGTTTATTTTGTCAAGTTTCAAACTTGACAAACCATGTTGGATTTAGAGTTCCAAATTAATCTATCTATATAGAAGAGAACATAGTGATACCTAAATATAAAAACTGCAACTGTAGAAGAACGCTTCAAATTAGAAAAACAAAATTTGGTGACCCAAGTGGGATTTGTGTACTGATCATTACCACCAAGTATCATCAAGATTGGGTGAAAAAAAATTTGCTGGTATTTCGGAAACTCGTTATTTCTTAGAAGCTTGGCAACCCCTCTCAATGAAAGTGCTTTTCCACTGTCTGTGCCTAGGGCTACTTGAAGAAGAAACAAACCATAGAGACAAAACTGAGAGCTACTTTATTTTGCCATGTTTCAAAGAGCTACTTCAAACCATGTTGGATTTAGAGTTCCAAATTCACCTATCTATATAGGATTGAACAGTGTGAAACGTACATATATAAACTGCTGCTGTAGACGAACGCTTCAACCTAGAAGAACACAATTTGGTGAGCCAAGTGGGATTTGTGTACTGATCATTACCACCAAGTGTCATCAAGATTGGGTGAAAAAATATTTGCTGGTATTTCGGAAACTCGTTATTTCTTAGAAGCTTGGCAACCCCTCTCAATGAAAGTGCTTTTCCACAGACTGTGCCTATGGCTACTTGAAGAGGAAACAAACCATAGAGACAAAACTGAGAACAACTTTATTTTGTCACGTTTCAAAGAGCTACTACAAAACATGTTGGATTTAGAGTTCCAAATTCATCTATCTATATAGGAGAGAACAGAGCGAAACATAAAAATAAAAACTGCTACTGTAAACGAACGCTGCAAACTAGAAGAACAAAATTTGTTGAACTAAGTGGGATTTGTGTACTTGTCATTACCACCACGTATCATCAAGATTGGGTGAAAAATATTTGCTGGTATTTCGGAAACTCGTAATTTCTTGGAAGCTTGGCAACCCCTTTCAATGAAAGTGCTTTTCCCCAGTGTCTGCTTAGGGCTACTTGAAGAGGAAACAAACCATAGAGACAAAACTGAGAACTACTTTTTTTTTGTCAAGTTTCAAAGAGCTACTACAAACCATGTTGTATTTAGAGTTCCAAATTCATCTATCTATATAGGAGAGAACAGAGAAAAACCCAATTACAAAAACTGCTACTTAGACGAACGCTTCAACCTAGAAGAACAGAATTTGCTGAGATAAGTGGGATTTGTGTCCTGATCATAACCACCAAGTATCATCAAGATTGGGTGAAAAAAATTTGCTGGTACTTCGGAAACTCTTTATTTCTTAGAAGCTTGGCAACCCCTCTCAATGAAAGTGCTTTTCCACAGTCTGTGCCTAGGGCTACTTGAAGAGGAAACAAACCATAGAGACAAAACTGAGAACTACTTCATTTTTCAAGGTTCAAAGAGCTCCTAAAAACCATGTTGGATTTAGAGTTCCAAATTCATCTATCTATGTAGGAGAGAAGAGAGTGAAACCTAAATATAAAAACTGCTACTGTAGACGAACGCTTAAACCTCGAAGAACAGAATTTGGTGAGCCAAGTGGGAATTGTGTCCTGATCATTACCACTCATTATCATAAAGATTGGGTGAAAAAATATTTGCTGATATTTCAGAAACTCGTTATTTCTTGGAAGCTTGGCAACCCCTCTCAATGAAAGTGCTTTTCACAGTCTGTGCCTAGGGCTACTTGAAGAGGAAACAATCCATAGAGACAAAACTGAGATCTACTTGATTTTGTCAAGTTTCAAATAGTTACTACAAACCATGTTGGATTTAGAGTTCCAAATTCATCTATCTATATAGGAGAGAACAGAGGGAGACCTAAATATAAAACGACTACTGTAGACGAACGCTTCAAACCAGAAGAATAAAATTAGGTGAGCCAAGTGGGATTAGTGTACCGATCATTACCACCACGTATCATCAAGATTGGGTGAAAAAATATTTGCTGGTATTTCGGAAACTCGTAATTCATTTGAAGCTTGGCAACCCCTTTCAATGAAAGTGCTTTTCCACAGACTCCGCTTAGGAGTACTTGAAGAGGAAACAAATCATAGAGACAAAACTGAGAACTCCTTTGTTTTGTCAAGTTTGAAAGAGCTACTAGAAACCATGTTGGATTTAGAGTTCCAAATTCATCTATCTATATGGAGAGAACAGAGGGAAACCTAAAAATATAAACTGCTACTGTAAACGAACGCTTCAACCTAGAAGAACAAAATTTGGTGAGCCAAGTGGGATTTGTGTACCAATCATTACCACCAAGTATCATCCAGATTGGGTGAAAGAATGTTTGCTGGTATTTCGGAAACTCGTAATTTCTTGGAAGCTTGGCAACCCCTTTCAATGAAAGTGCATTTCCACAGTCTCTGCTTAGGGCTACTTGTAGAGGAAACAAACCATAGAGACAAAACTGAGAACTACTTTATTTTATGAAGTTTCAAAGAGCTACTACAAACCATGTTGGATTTAGAGTTCCAAATTCATCTATCTATATAGGAGAGAACAGAGTGAAACCTAAAAATAAAAACTGCTTCTGTAAAGGAACGCTTCAACCTAGAAGAACAAAATTTGGTGAGCCAAGTGGGATTTGTGTATTTGTCATTAACACCACGTATCGTCAAGATTGGGTAACAAAATATTTGCTGGTATTTCGGAAACTCGTAATTTCTTGGAAGCTTGGCAACTCCTTTCAATGAAAGTGCTTTTCCACAGTCTCTGCTTAGGGCTAATTGAAGAGGAAACAAATCATAGAGACAAAACTGAGAACTACTTTTTTTGTCAAGTTTCAAAGCGTTACTCGAATCCATGCTGGATTTAGAGTTCCAAATTCATCTATCTATATAGGGGAGAACAGAGGGACACCTAAAAATATAAACTGCTACTGTAAACGAACGCTTCAACCTAGAAGAACACAATTGGTTAGTGAAGTAAGATTTGTGTAATGATCATTACCACCAAGTATCATCATTATTGGGTGAAAAAATATTGGCTGGTGTTTCGGAAACTCGTTATTTCTTAGAAGCTTGGCAACCCCTCTCAATGAAAGTGCTTTTCCACAGTCTGTGCCTAGGGCTACTTGAAGAAGAAACAAACCATAGAGACAAAACTGAGAAGTATTTTATTTTGTCAAGTTTCAGAGAGCTACTGCGAACCATGTTGGATTTAGAATTCCAAATTCATCTCTCTATATAGGATAGAACAGAGTGAAACCTAAAAATAAAAACTGCTACTGTAGACGAAAGATTCAAAATAGAAGAACAAAGTTTGGTGAGCCAAGTGTGATTTGTGTAATTGTCATTACCACAAAGTATCATCAAGATTGGGTGAAAAAATATTTGCTGGTATTTCGGAAACTCGTTATTTTTTAGAAGCTTGGAAACCTCTCTCAATGAAAGTGCTTTTCCACAGTCTGTGCCTAGGGCTACTTGAATAGAAAACAAACCATAGAGACAAAAGTGAGAACTCCTTTATTTTGTCAAGTTTCAAAGAGCTTCTACAAACCATGTTGGATTTAGAGTTCCAAATTCATCTATCTATATAGTAGAGAACAGAGGGAAACCTGAAAATAAAAACTGCTACTGTAAACGAACGCTTCAACCTAGAACAAAATTTGGTGAGCCAATTGGGATTTGTGTACTTGTCATTACCACCACGTATCATCAAGATTGGGTGAAAAAATATTTGCTGGTATTTCGGAAACTCTTAATTTCTAGGAAGCTTGGTCACCCCTTTCAATGAAAGTCCTATTCCAGAGTCTCTGCTTAGGGATACTTGAAGAGGAAACAAACCATAGAGACAAAATTGCGAACTATGTTCTTTTGTCAAGTTTCAAAGAGCTACTACAAACCATGTTGGATTTAGAGTTCCAAATTCATCTATCTATATAGGAGAGAACAGAGAAAAACCTAAATATAAAAACTGATATGTAGACGAACGCTTCAACCTAGAAGAAGAAAATTTGGTGAGCCTAGTGGGATTTCTCTACTGATCATTACCAGCAAGTATCATCAAGATTGGGTGAAAAAATATTTGCTGGTATATTGGAAAATCGTTATTTCTTAGAATCTTGGCAACCCCTCTCAATGAAATTGCTTTTATACAATCTGTGCATAGGGCTACTTGAAGAGGAAATAAATCATAGAGACAAAACTGATAACTACTTTTTTTTGTCAAGTATCAAAGAGCTACTACAAACCATGTTGGATTTAGAGTTCCAAATTCATCTATCTATATAGGAGAGAACAGAGAAAAACCTAAATATAAAAACTGCTACTGTAGACGAACGCTTAAACCTAGAAGAACAAAATTTGGTGAGCCAAGTGGGATTTGTGTCCTGATCATTACCACCAAGTATCATCAAGATTGGGTGAAAAAATATCTTCTGGTATTTCGGAAACTCGTTGTTTCTTATAAGCTTGGCAACCCCTTTCAATGCAAGTGCTTCTCCACAGTCTGTGCCTATGTCTACTTGAAGAGGAAACAAACCATGGAGACAAAACTGAGAATTCCTTTATTTTGTCAAGTTTCAAAGAGCTACTACAAACCATGTTGGATTTAGAGTTCCAAATTCATCTATCTATATAGGAGAGAACAGAGAAAAACCTAAATATAAAAACTGCTACTGCAAACGAACGCTTCAACCTAGAAGAACAAAATATGGTGAGTCAAGTGGGATTTGTGTACTGATAATTACCACCAAGTATCATCAAGATTGGGTGAAAAAATATTTCCTGGTATTTTGGGAACGCGTTATTCCTAGGAAGCTTGGCCACCCCTTTCAATTCAAGTGCTTTTCCACAGTCTGTGCCTAGGGCTATTGAAGAGGAAACAAACCATATAGACAAAACTGAGAACTCCTTTATTTTGTCAAGTTTCAAAGAGCTACTACAAACCATGTTGGATTTAGAGTTCCAAATTCATCTATCTATATAGGAGAGAACAGAGAAAAACCTAAATATAAAACTGCGACTGTAGACGAAATCTTCAACCTAGATGAACAAAATTTGGTGAGCCAAGTGGGATTTGTGTACTGATCATTACCACCAAGTATCATCAAGTTTGGGTGAAAAATATTTGCTGGTATTTTGGAAAATCTTTATTTCTTAGAAGCTTGGCAACCCCTCTCAATGAAAGTGCTTTTCCACAGTCTGTGCCTAGGGCTACGTTAAGAGTAAACAAACCATAGAGACAAAACTGAGAACTCATTTATTTTGTCAAGTTTCAAAGAGCTACTACAAACCATGTTGGATTTAGAGTTCAAAATTCATCTATCTATATAGGAGAGAACAGAGGGAATCCAAAAATATAAACTGCTACTGTAAACGAACGCTTCAACCTAGAAGAACAAAATTTGGTGAGTCAAGTGAGATTTGTGTACCGATCATTACCACCAAGTATCATCAAGATTGGGTGAAAAAATATTTGCTGGTATTTCGGAAACTCGTTATTCCTTGGAAGCTTGGCAACCCCTTTCAATGCAAGCGCTTTTGCACAGTCTGTGCCTAGGGCTATTGAAGCGGAAACAAACCATATAGACAAAACTGAGAACTCTTTTATTTTGTCAAGTTCAAAGAGCTACTACAAACCATGTTGGATTTAGACTTCCAAATTCATCTATCTATATAGGAGAGAACAGAGTGACATCTAAATATAAAAACTGCTATGGTGGATGAACGCTTAAACCTAGAGGAACAAAATTTGGTGAGCCAAGTTGGATTTCTGCACTTGTCATTACCACCATGTATCATCAAGATTGGGTGAAAAAATATTTGCTGGTATTGCGGAAACCCCTTATTTTTTAGAAGCTTGGCAACCCCTCTCAATGAAAGTGCTTTTCCACAGTCTGTTCCTAGGGCAACTTGAAGAGGAAACAAACCATGGAGAAAAAACTGAGAACTGCTTTATTTTGTCAAGTTCAAAGAGCTACTACAAACCATGTTGGATTTAGAGTTCCAAATTCATCTATCTATATAGGAGAGAACAGAGTGAAACCTAACTATAAAAACTGCTACTGTAGACGATAGCTTCAACCTAGAAGAACAAAATTTGGTGAGCCAAGTGGGATTTGTGTACTGATCATTACCACCAAGTATCATCAAGATTGGGTGAAGAAATATTTGCTGCTATTTCAGAAACTCTATTTCTAAGAAGCTTGGCAACCCTTCTCAATGAAAGTGCTTTTCCACAGTCTGTGCCTTGGGCTACTTGAAGAGGAAAAAAAACAGAGAACTCCTTTATTTTGTCAAGTTTCAAACAGCTACTACAAACCATCTTGGATTTAGAGTTCCAAATTCCTCTATCTATATAGGAGAGAACAGAGTGTACTTGTCATTACCACCACGTATCATCAAGATTGGGAGAAAAAATATTTGCTGGTATTTCGGAAACTCGTAATTTATAGGAAGCTTGACAACCCTTTTTAATGAAAGTGCTTTTCCACAGTCTCTGCTTAGGGCTAATTGAAGAAAAAACAAACCATAGAGACAATACTGAGAACTACATTTTTTTGTCAAGTTTCAAAGAGCGACTACAAACCATGTTGGATTTAGAGTTGCAAATTAATCTATCTATATAGGAGAGAACAGAAGAAAACCTAAATATAAAAATGACTACTGTATACGAACGCTTCAACCTAGAAGAACAAAATTTGGTGAGCCAATGGGATTTGTGTACTGATCATTACCACCCAGTATCATCAAGATTGGGGGAAAAAATATTTGCTGGTATTTCGGAAACTCGTAATTTCTTGGAAGCTTGGCAACCCCTTTCAATGAAAGTGCTTTTCCACAGTTTCTGCTTAGGGCTACTTGAAGAGGAAACAAATAATTGAGACAAAACTTAGAATTCCTTTATTTTGTCAAGTTTCAAAGAGCTACTACAAACCATTTTGGATTTAGAGTTCCAAATTCTTCTATCTATATGAGAGAACAGAGGGAAACCTGAGAATATAAACTGCTACTGTAAATGAACGCTTCAAACTAAAAGACCAAAATTTGGTGAGTTAGTGGGATTTGTGTACCGATCATTAAAACCAAGTATCATCAAGATTGGGTGAAAAAATACATGCTGGTATTTCTGAAACTCGAAATTTCTTGGAAGCTTGCAACCCCTTTCAATGAAAGTGCTTTTCCACAGTCTCTCCTTAGGGCTACTTGAAGAGGAAACAAATTATAGAGACAAAACTGAGAACTCCTTTATTTTGTCAAGTTTCAAAGAGCTACTACAAACCATGTTGGATTTAGAGTTCCAAATTCATCTATCTATATAGGAGAGAACAGAGGAAAACCTAAAAATAAAAACTGCTACTGTAAACGAACGCTTCAACCTTGAAGAACAAAATTTGGTGAGCCAAGTGAGATTTGTGTACTTGTCATACCACCACGTATCATCAATATTGGGTGAAAAAGTATTTGCCGGTATTTCGGAAACTCGTAAATTTTTGGAAGCTTGGCAACTCCTTTCAATGAAAGGGCTTTTCCACAGTCTCTGCTTAGGGCTATTTGTAGAGTAAACAAATCATAGAAACAAAATTGAGAACTCCTTTATTTTGTCAAGTTTCAAAGAGCTACTACAAACCATGTTGGATTTAGAGTTCCAAATTCATCTATCTATATAGGAGAGAACAGAGGGAAACCAAAATATAAAAACGACTACTGTAGACGAACGCTTCAACCTAGGAGAACAAAATTTGGTGAGCCAAGTGGGATTTGTGTACTGATCATTACCACCAAGTATCATCAAGATTGGGTGAAAAAATATTTGCTGGTATTTCGAAAACTCGTTATTTCTTTGAAGCTTGGCAACCCCTTTCAATGAAAGTTCTTTTCCACAGTCTCTGCTTTGGTCTACTTGAAGAGGAAACAAATCATAGAGACAAAACTGAGAACTCCTTTGTTTTGTCAAGTTTCAAATAGCTACTACAAACCATGTTGGATTTAGAGTTCCTAATTCATCTATCTATATATGAGAGAACAGAGGGAAACCTAAAATATAAACTGCTACTGTAAACGAACGCTTCAACTTAGAAGAACAAAATTTGGTGAGTCAAGTTGGATTTGTGTACCGATCATTACCACAAAGTATCATCAAGATTGGGTGAAAAAATATTTGCTGGTATTTCGGAAACTCATTATTTCTTAGAAGCTTGGCAACCCCTCTCAATGAAAGTGCTTTTCCACAGTCTGTGCCTAGGGCTACTTGAAGAGGAAACAACCATAGAGACAAAACTGAGAACCCCTTTATTTTGTCAAGTTTCAAAGGGCTACTACAAACCATGTTGGATTTAGAGTTCCAAATTCGTCTATCTATATAGGAGAGAACAGAGGGAAACCTAAAAATATAAACGGCTACAGTAAACAAATGCTTCAAACTAGAAGAACAAAATTTGGTGGGCCAAGTGGGATTTGTGTCCTTCTCATTACGACCACTTATCATCCAGATTGGATGAAAAAATATTTGCTGGTATTTTGAAAACTCGTAATTTCTTGGAAGCTTGGCAACCCCTTTCAATGAAAGTTCTTTTCCACAGTCTCTGCTTAGGGCTACTTGAAGAGGAAACAAATTATAGAGACAAACCTGAGAACTCCTTTTTTATGTCAAGTTTCATAGAGCTACTAAAAACCTTGTTGGATTTAGAGTTCCAAATTCATCTATCTACATAGGAGAGAACAGGGTGAATCCTAAACATAAAAACTGCTACTGTAGACGAACACTTCAACCTAGAAGAACAAAATTTGGTGAGCCAAGTGGGATTTGTGTACTGATCATTACCACCAAGTATCATCAAGATTGGGTGAAAAAATATTTGAGGTATTTCGGAAACTCGTTATTTCTTAGAAGCTTGGCAACCCCTCTCAATGAAAGTGCTTTTCCACAGTCTGTGCCTAGGGCTACTTGAATAGGAAACAATCCGTAGAGACAAAAGTGAGAACTCCTTTATTTTATCAAGTTTCAAAGAGCTACTACAAACCATGTTGGATTAAGAGTTCCAAATTCATGTATCTATATAGGAGAGAACAGAGGAAAACCTAAAAATAAAAACTGCTACTGTAAACGAACGCTTCAACCTAGAAGAACAAAATTTGGTGAGCAAAGTGGGGTTTTTGTACAGATCATTCCACCACGTATCATCAAGATTGGGTGATAAAATATTTGCTGGTATTTTGGAAACTCGTAATTTCTTGGAAGCTTGGCAACCCCTTTCAATGACAGTGCTTTTCCACAGTTTCTGCTTAGGGCTACTTGAAGAGGAAACAAATAATACAGACAAAACTTAGAATTCCTTTATTTTGTCAAGTTTCAAAGAGCGACTACAAACCAAGTTGGACTTAGAGTTCCAAATTCATCTATCTATATAGGAGAGAACAGAGGGAAACCTAAATATAAAAACGACTACTGTAGACGAACGCTTCAACCTAGAAGAACAAAATTTGGTGAGCCAAGTGGGATTTGTGCACTGATCATTACCACCAAGTATCATTAAAATTGGGTGAAAAAATATTTGCTGGTATTTCGGAAACTCGTTATTTCTTAGAAGCTTCGCAAAACAGTCTGTGCCTAGGGCTACTTGAAGAGGAAGCAACCATAGAGACAAAACTGAGAATTCCTTTATTTTGTCAAGTTTCAAAGAGCTACTACAAACCATGTTGGATTTAGAGTTCCAATTTCACCTATCTATATAGGAGAGAGCACAGTGAAACCAAAAATAAAAACTGGAACTGTAAACGAACGCTTCCCCCTAGAAGAACAAAATTTGGTGAGCCAAGTGGGATTTGTGTACTTGTCATTACCACCACGTATCATCAAGATTGGGTGAGAAAATATTTGCTGGTATTTCAGAAACTCGTAATTTATTGGAAGTTTGGCAACCCATTTTAATGAAAGTGCTTTTCCACAGTCTCTGCTTAGGGCTACTTGAAGAAAAAAAAACCATAGAGACAAAACTGAGATCTACTTTTTTTGTCAAGTTTCAAAGAGCTACTACAAATCATGTTGGATTAAGAGTTCCAAATTTATCTACCTATATAGGAGAGAACAGAGTGAAACCAAAAATAAAAACTGCAAATGTAAACGAACGCTTCCACCTAGAAGAACAAAATTTGGTGAGCCAAGTGGGATTTGTGTACTTGTAATTACGACCACGTATCATCAAGATTGGGTGAAAAAATATTTGCTGGTATTTCGGAAACTCGTTATTTCTTGGAAGCTTGGCAACCCCTTTCAATGAAAGTGCTTTTCCACAGTCTCTGCTTAGGGCTACTTGAAGAGGAAACAAACCATAGAGACAAAACTGAGAACTCCTTCATTTTGTCAAGTTTCAAAGAGCGACTACAAACCAAGTTGGATTTAGAGTTCCAAATTCATCTATCTATATAGGAGAGAACAGAGTGAAACCTAAACATAAAAACTGCTACTGTAGACGAACACTTCAACCTAGAAGAACAAAATTTGGTGAGCCAATTGGGATTTGTGGACTGATCATTACCACCAAGTATCATCAAGATTGGGTGAAAAAATATTTGCTGGTATTTCGGAAACTCGTTATTTCTTAGAAGCTTGGCAACCCCTCTCAATGAAATTGCTTTTCCACAGTCTGTGCCTAAGGCTACTTGAATAGGTAACAAACCGTAGAGACAAAAGTGAGAACTCCTTTATTTTGTCAAGTTTCAAAGAGCTACTACAAATCATGTTAGATTAAGAGTTCCAAATTCATCTACCTATATAGAAGAGAACAGAGGGAAACGTAAAAATAAAAACTGCTACTGTAAACGAACGCTTCAACCTAGAAGAACAAAATTTGGTGAGCCAAGTGGGATTTTTGTACCGATCATTACCACCAAGTATCATCAAGATTGGGTGAAAAAATATTTGCTGGTATTTCGGAAACTCGTAATTTCTTGGAAGCTTGGCAACCCCTTTCAATGAAAGTGCTTTTCCACAGTTTCTGCTTAGGGTTACTTGAAGAGGAAAAAATAATAGAGACAAAATTTAGAATTCCTTTATTTTGTCAATTTCAAAGAGCTACTACAAACCATGTTGAATTTAGAGTTCCAAATTCATCTATCTATATAGGAGAGAACAGAGGGAAACCTAAAAATATAAACTGCTACTGTAAAAGAACGCTTCAACCTAGAAAAACAAAATTTGGTGAGTCAAGTGAGATTTGTGTTCCGATCATTACCACCAAGTATCATGAAGTTTGGGTGAAAAAATATTTGCGGGTATTTCGGGAAATCGTTATTTTTTGGAAGCTTGGCAACCCCTTTCAATGAAAGTGCTTTTTCACAGTCTCTGCTTAGGGCTACTTTTGGAGGAAACAAACCATAGAGACAAAACTGAGAAGTAATTTTTTTTGTCAAGTTTCAAAGAGCGACTATAAACCATGTTGGATTTAGAGTTCCAAATTCATCTATATATATAGGAGAGAACAGAGTGAAACCTAAAAATAAAAACTGCTACTGTAAACGAACGCTTCAACCTAGAAGAATAAAATTAGGTGAGCCAAGTGGGATTCGTGTACTTTTCATTACCACCAAGTATCATCAAGATTGGGTGAAAAAATATTTGCTGGTATTTCGGAAAATCGTTATTTTTGGAAGCTTGTCAAACCCTTTCAATGAAAGTGCTTTTCCACAGTCTCTGCTTAGGGCTACTTGAAGAGGAAACAAACCACAGAGACAATACTGAGAACTACTTTAGTTTGTCAAGTTTCAAATAGCTACTACAAACCGTGTTGGATTTAGAGTTTCAAATTTTTCTATCTATGTAAGAGAGAACAGAGTGAAACATACATATAAAAACTGCTACTGTAGAGGATCGCTTCAACCTAGAAGAACACAATATGTTGAGCCAAGTGGGATTTGTGTACTTGTTATTACCCCCACGTATCATCCAGGTTGGGTGAAAAAATATTTGCCTGTATTTCGGAAACTCGTAATTTCTTAGATGTTTGGCAAAACCTTTCAATGAAAGAGCTTTTCCACAGTCTGTGCCTCGGGTTACTTGAAGAGGAAACAAATGATAGAGACAAAACTGAGAACTACTTTATTTTGTCAGGTTTCAAAGAGCTAGTACAAACCATGTTGGATTTAGAGTTCCAAATATATCTTTATATAAAAGAGAGAACATAGTGAAACCTACATAAAAAACTGCTACTGTAGATGAACGCTTCAACCTAGAAGAACAAAATTTGGTGAGCCAAGTGGAATTGGTGTACTGATCATTACCACCACGTATCATCAAGATTGGGTAAAAAAATATTTGCTGGTATTTCGGAAACTCGTTATTTCTTAGAAGCTTGGCAACCCCTCTCAATGAAAGTGCTTTTCAACAGTCTGTGCCTAGGGCTACTGGAAGAGGAAACAAACCATAGAGACAAAACTGAGAACAGCTTTATTTTTTCAAGTTTCAAAGAGCTACTACAAACCATGTTGGATTTAGAGTTCCAAATTCATCTATCTATACAGAAGAGAACAGAGTGAAACCTAAATATAAAAACTGCTACTGTAGACGAACGCTTCAACCTAGAAGAAGAAAATTTGGTGAGAAAAGTGGGATTGCTGTACTGATCATTACCATCAAGTATCATCAAGATTGGGTGAAAAAATATTTGCTGGTATTTCGGAAACTCGTTATTTCTTAGAAGCTTGGCATCCCCTATCATTAAAAGTGCTTTTCCACAGTCTGTGCCTAGGGCTACTTGAAGAGGAAACAAACCATAGAAACAAAACTGAGAACTCCTTTAGTTTGTCAAGTTTCAAAGAGCTACTACAAACCATGTTGGATTTACAGTTCCAAATTCATCTATCTATATACGAGAGAACAGAGGTAAACCTAAAAATAAAAACTGGTACTGTAAACGAACGCTTCAACCTAGAAAACAAAATTTGGTGAGCCAAGTGGGATTTGGGTACTTTTCATTACCACCAAGTATCATAAAGATTGGGTGAAAAAGTATTTGCTGGTATTTCGGAAACTCGTAATTTCTTGGAAGCTTGGCAACCCCTTTCAATGAAAGTGCTCTTCCACAGTCTCTGCTTAGGGCTACTTGAAGAGGAAACAAATCATAGAGACAAAACTGAGAACTCCTTTATTTTGTCAAGTTTCAAAGAGCTACTACTAACCATGTTGGATTTATAGTTCCACATTCATCTATGTATATTGAGGAGAACAGAGGGAAACCTAAAAATATAAACTGCTACTGTACACGAACGCTTCAACCTAAAAGAACTAAATTTGGTGAGTCAAGTGGGATTTGTGTACCGATCATTACCACCAAGTTTCATGAACATTGGGTGAAAAAATATTTGCTGGTACTTCAGATACGCGTTATTTCTTAGAAGGTTGGCAACCCTTGTCAATGAAAGTGCTTTTCCACAGTCTGTGCCTAGGGCTAATTGAAGAGGCAACAAACCATAGAGACAAAACTGAGAACTCCTTTTTTTCGTCAAGTGTCAAAGAGCTACTACAAACCATGTTGGATTTACAGTTCCAAATTCATCTATCTATATAGGAGAGAACAGAGTGAAACCTAAATATAAAAACTGCTACTATAGATGAACGCGTATACCTAGAAGAACAAAATTATGTGGGCAAGTGGGATTTGTGCACTGATCATTACCACCACGTATCATCAAGTTTTGGTGAAAGAGTATTTGCTCGTATTTCGGAAACTCGTAATTTCTTGGATTCTTGGCAACTCCATTCAATGACAGTGCTTTTCCACAGTCTCTGCTTAGGGTACTTGAGAGGAAACAAATCACAGAGACAAAACTGAGAACTACTTTTTTTTGTAAGTTTCAAAGAGCTACTACAAACCATGTTGAATTTAGAGTTCCAAATTCAGCTATCTATATAGGAGAGAACAGAGAGAAACCTAAAAATATAAAATGCTACTGTAAACGAACACTTTAAACTAGAATAACAAAATTTGGTGAGTCAATTGGGATTTCTGTACCGATCATTAACACCAAGTATCATCAAGATTGGTTGAAAAAATATTTGCTGGTATTTCGGCAACTCGTTATTTCTTGGGAGCTTGGCAACCCCTTTCAATTAAAGTGCTTTTCCACAGTCTGTGCCTAGGGCTACATGAAGAGGAAAAAACCATGGAGACAATACTGAGAACTACTTTATTTTTTCAAGTTTCAAAGAGCTACTACAAACCATGTTGGATTTAGAGTTCCAAATTCATCTATCTATATAGAAGAAAACAGAGTGAAACCTAATATTAAAACTGGTACTGTAGAAGAACGCTTCAACCTAGATGAACAAAATTTGGTGAGCCAAGTGGGATTGGTGTACTGAGCATTACTTCCAAGTATCATCAAGATTGGTTGAAAAAATATTTGCTGGTATTTCGGAAACTCGCTATTTCTTAGAAGCTTGGCAACCCTCTCAAAGAAAGTGCTTTTCCACAGTGTGTGCCTAGGGGTACTTGAAGAGGAAACAAAACATAGAGACAAAACTGAGAACTCCTTTATTTTGTCAAGTTTCAAAGAGCTACTACAAACCATGTTGGATTTAGAGTTCTAAATTCATCTATCTATATAGGAGAGAACAGAGTGAAACCTAAATACAAAATCTGCTACTATAAACGAATGCTTCAACCTAGAAAAAACAAAATTTGGTGAGCTAAGTGGGATTTGTGTACTTGTCATTACCACCAAGTATCATAAAGATTGGGTGAAAAAATATTTGCTGCTATTTCGGAAACTCGTAATTTCTTGGAAGCTTGGCAACCGCTTTCAATGAAAGTGCTTTTCCAAAGTCTCTGCTCAGGGCTAGTTGAAGAGGAAACAAATCTTAGAGACAAAACTGAGAACTCCTTTATTTTGTCAAGTTTCAAAGAGCTACTACAAACCATGTTGGATTTAGAGTTCCAAATTCATCTATATATATAGTAGAGAACAGAGTGAAACCTAATATAAAAACTGATACTGTAGACGAACATTTCAACCTAGAAGAACAAAATTGGTGAGCCAAGTGGGATTGGCGTACTGATCATTACCACCAAGTATCATCAAGATTGGGTGAAAAAATATTTGCTCGTATTTCGGAAACTCGTTATTTCTTAGAAGCTTGGCAACCCCTCTCCATGAAAGTGCTTTTCCACAGTCTGTGCCTAGGGCTTCTTGAAGAGGAAACAAACCATAGAGACAAAACTGAGAACTCCTTTATTTTGTCAAGTTTCAAAGAGCTACTACAAACCAAGTTGGATTTAGAGTTCCAAATTCATCTATCTGTACAGGAGAGAATAGAGTGAAACCTAAATATAAAAACTGCTACTCTAGACGAAGGCTTCAACCTAGAAGAACAAAATTTGGTGAGTCAAGTTTGATTTGTGTACTGATTATCACCACCAAGTATCATCAAGATTGGGTGAAAAAATATTTGCTGGTATTTAAGAAACTCGTAATTTCTTGGAAGCTTGGCAACCCCTTTCAATGAAAGTGCTTTTCCACAGTATCTGATTAGGGCTACTTGAAGACTATACAAACCATAGAGACAAAACTGAGAACTACTTTGTATTGTCAAGTTTCAAAGAGCTACTACAAACGATGTTGGATTTAGAGTTCCAATTTCATTTATCTATATAGGAGAGAACAGAGGGAAACCTAAATATAAATACTGCTACTGTAGACGAACGCTTCAACCTAGAAGAACACAATTTGGTGAGCCACGTGGGATTTGTGTATGATCATTACCACCAAGTATCATCAAGATTGGGTGAAAAAATATTTGCTGGTATTTCGGAAACTCGTAATTTCTTGGAAGCTTGGCAACCCCTTTCAATGAAAGTGCTTTACCACAGTCTCTGCTTAGGGCTACTTGAAGAGGAAACAAACCATAGAGACAAAAGTGAAAACTACTTTTTTTGGTCAAGTTTCAAAGAGCTACTACAAACCATGTTGGATTTAGAGTTTTAAATTCATCTATCTATATAAAGAGATAACAGAGGGGAAACCTAAATATAGAAACTGCTACTGTAGACGCCGCTTCAACCTAGAAGAACAAAATTTGGTGAGCCAAATGGGATTTGTGTACTTGTCATTACCACCACGTATCATCAGAATTGGGTGTAAAAATATTTGCTGGTATTTAAGAAACTCTCAATTTCTTGGAAATTTCGAAATCCCTTTCAATGAAAGTGCTTTTCCACAGTCTCTGCTTAGGGCTACTTGAAGACTATACAAACCATAGAGACAAAACTGAGAACTACTTTGTATTGTCAAGTTTCAAAGAGCTACTACAAACCATGATGGATTTAGAGTTCCTAATTCATCTATCTATATAGGAGAGAACAGAGGAAAACTTAAATATAAATATTGCTTCTGTAGACGAACGCTTCAACCTAGAAGATCAAAATTTGGTGAGCCAAGTGGGATTTGTGTACTGTTCATTACCAAAAAGTATCATCAAGATTGGGTGAAAAAATATTTGATGGTATTTCGGAAACTCGTTATTTCTTAGAAGCTTGGCAATCCCTCGCAATAAAAGTGCTTTATACAGTCTGTGCCTAGGGCTACTTGAAGAGGAAACAAACCATGCAGACAAAACTGAGAACTCCTTTATTTTGTCAAGTTTCAAAGAGCTACGACAAACCATGTTGGATTTAGAGTTCCAAATTCATCTATCTGTATAGGAGAGAATAGAGTGAAACCTAAATATAAAAACTGGTACTCTAGACGAACGCTTCAACCTAGAAGAACAAAATTTGGTGAGTCAAGTTTGATTTGTGTACTGATCATTACCACCAAGTATCATCAAGATTGGCTTAAAAAATATTTGCTGGTATTTAAGAAACTCGTAATTTCTTGGAAGCTTGGAAATCCATTTCAATGAAAGTGCTTTTCCACAGTATCTGATTCGGGCTACTTGAAGACTATACAAACCATAGAGACAAAACTGAGAACTATTTGTATTTTCAAGTTTCAAAGAGCTACTACAAACGATGTTGGATTTAGAGTTCCAAATTCATCTATCTATATAGGAGAGAACAGAGGGAAACCTAAAAATATAAACTGCTACTGTAAACGAAAGCTTCAAACTAGAAGAACAAAATTTTGTGAGCCAAGTGGGATTTGTGTACCGATCATTACCACCAAGTATCATCTAGATTGGGTGAAAAAACATTTGCTGGTATTTCGGAAACTCGTAATTTCTTGGAAGCTTGGCAACCCCTTTCACTGAAAGTGCTTTTCCACGGTCTCTGCTTAGGACTACTTGAAGAGGAAACAAACCATAGAGACAAAACTGAGAACTCCTTTATTTTGTCAAGTTTCAATGAGCTACTACAAACCATGTTTGATTTAGAGTTCCAAATTCATCTATCTATATGGGAGTGAGCAGGGTGAAACCTAAACATAAAAACTGCTACTATAGCCGAACGCTTCAACCTAGAAGAACAAAATTTGGTGAGGCAAGTGGGATTTGTGAACTGATCATTACCACCACGTATCATCAAGATTGGGTGAAAAATATTTGCTGGTATTTTGGAAACTTTTATTTCTTACAAGCTTGGCAACCCCTATCAATGAAAGTGCTTTTCCACAGTCTGTGCCTAGGGCTACTTGAAGAGGAAAGAAACCATAAGACAAAACTGAGAAATACATTATTTTGTCACGTTTCAAAGAGCTACTACAAACCATGTTGGATTTCGAGTTCCAAATTGATCTATCTATATAAGAGAGAACAGAGTGAAATCTACATATAAAAACTGCTACTGTAGACGATCGCTTCAAACTAGAAGAAAAAAATTTGGTGAGCCAAGTGGGATTTTTGTACTCGTCTTTACCACAACGTATCATCAAGTTTGGGTGAAAAATATTTGCTGGTATTTCGAAAATTCTTATTTCTTACAAGCTTGGCAACCCCTCTCAATGAAAGTGCTTTTCCACAGTCTGTGCCTAGGGCTACTTGAAGATTAAACAAACCATAGAGAAAAAACCGAGAACTCCTTTATTTTTTCAAGTTTCAAAGAGCTACTACAAACCATTTTGGATTTAGTGTTCCATATTCATCTATCTATATAGGAGAGAACAGAGTGAAACCTAAAAAGAAAAACTGCTACTGTAAACGAACGCTTCAATCCAGAAGAACAAAATTTGTTGAGCCAAGTGGGATTTGTGTACTCATTATTACCACCAAGTATCATCGAGATTGGGTGAAAAAATATTTCATGGTATTTCCGAAATTCGTTATTGCTTAGAAGCTTGGCAATCCCTCTCAATGAAAGTGCTTTTCCACAGTCTGTGCCTAGGGCTACTTGAAGAGGAAACAATCCATAAAGACAAAACTGAGAACTCCTTTATTTTTCAAGTTACAAAAAGCTACTACAAACCATTTTGGATTTAGTGTTCCAAATTCATCTATCTATAAAGGAGAGAACAGAGTGAAACCTAAAAAGAAAAACTGCTACTGTAAACGAACGCTTCAACCTAGAAGAACAAAATTTGGTGAGCCAAGTGGGAATTGTGTACTTGTCATTACCTCCACGTATCATCAAGATTGGGTGAAAAAATATTTGCTGGTATTTCGGAAACTCGTAATTTCTCGAAAGCTTGGCAACTCCTTTCAATGAAAGTTCTTTTCCACAGTCTCTGCTTAGGACTACTTGAAGAGGAAACAAATCATAGAGACAAAATTAAGAACTACTTTTTGTCAATATTCAAAAAGCTACTACAAACCATGTTGGATTTAGAGTTCCAAATTCATCTATCTATATAGGAGAGAACAGGGTGAAACCTAAAAATAAAAAATGCTACGGTAAACGAACGCTTCAACCTAGAAGAACAAAACTTGGTGAGCTAAGTGGGATTTGTGTACTTGTCATTACCACCACGTTCATCAAGACTGGGTGAAAAAATATTTGCTGGTATTTTGGAAACTCCTAATTTCTTGAAAGCTTGGCAACCCATTTCAATGAAAGTGCTATTCCACAGTCTCTGCTTAGGGCTACTTGAGAAGGAAACAAACCATAGAGACAAAACTGAGGACTCCTTTATTTTTTCAAGTTTTAAGGAGATACTACAAACCATGTTGGATTTAGAGTTCCAAATTCTTCTATCTATATAGGAGAGAACAGAGGGAAACCTAAATATAAAAACTGCTACTGTAGACGAACGCTTCAACCTAGAAGAACACAATTTATTGAGCCAAGTGGGATTTGTGTACTGATCATTATCGCCAAGTATCATCAAGATTGGGTGAAAAAATATTTGCTGGTATTTCGGAAACTCGTTATTTCTTGGAAGCTTGGCAACCCCCTTCAATGAAAGTGCTTTTCCACAGTCTGTGCCTAATGCTACAAGAAGAGGAAACAAACCATAGAGACAATACTCAGAACTCATTTATTTAGTCAAGTTTCAAATAGCTACTACAAACCATGTTGGATTTAGCATTCCAAATTCATCTATCTATATAGGAGATAACAAAGTGAAACCTAAAATAAAAACTGCTACTGTAAACGAACGCTTGAACCTAGAAGAACAAAATTTGGTAAGCCAAGTGGGATTTGTTTACTTGTCATTACCACCACGTATCATCAAGATTGGGTGAAAAAATATTTGCTGGTTTTCGGAAACTCGTAATTTCTCGAAAGCTTGGCAACTCCTTTCAATGAAACTTCTTTTCCACAGTCTCTGCTTAGGGCTACTTGAAGAGGAAACAAATCATAGAGACAAAATAAAGAACTACTTTTTGTCAATATTCAAAGAGCTACTACAAACCATGTTGGATTTAGAGTTCCAAATTCATCTATCTATATATTAGAGAACAGTGTGAAACCTAAAAATAAAAAATGCTACTGTAAACGAGCGCTTCAACCTAGAAGAACAAAACGTGGTGAGCCAAGTGGGATTTGTGTACTTGTCATTACCACCATGTTCATCAAGACTGGGTGAAAAAATATTTGTTGGTATTTTGGAAACTCCTAATTTCTTGAAAGCTTGGCAACCCATTTCAATGAAAGTGCTTTTCCACAGTCTCTGCTTATTGCTACTTGAGGAGGAAACAAACCATAGAGACAAAACTGAGAACTCCTTTATATTGTCAAGTTTCAAGGAGATACTACAAACCATGTTAGATTTAGAGTTCCAAATTCATCTATCTATATAGGAGAGAACAGAGGGAAACCTAAATATAAAAACTGCTACTGTAGACGAACGCTTCAACCTAGAAGAACACAATTTATTGAGCCAAGTGGGATTTGTGTACTGATCATTATCGCCAAGTATCATCGAGATTGGGTGAAAAAATATTTGCTGATATTTCGGAAACTCGTTATTTCTTGGAAGCTTGGCAACCCCCTTCAATGAAAGTGCTTTTCCACAGTCTGTGCCTAGGGCTACTTGAAGAGGAAACAAACCATAGAGACAATACTCAGAACTACTTTATTTTGTCAAGTTTCAAAGAGCTACTACAAACCATGTTGGATTTAGAGTTCCAAATTCATCTATCTATATAGAAAAGAACATAGAGAAACCTAAATATAAAAACTGCTACTGTAGACGAACGCTTCAAC
This sequence comes from Callospermophilus lateralis, assembly GCF_048772815.1. Lineage (NCBI taxonomy): Eukaryota > Metazoa > Chordata > Mammalia > Rodentia > Sciuridae > Callospermophilus > Callospermophilus lateralis. Next base: position 60,178 of record NW_027515021.1, on the reverse strand, counting down.
CTAGAAATACAAAATTTGGTGAGCCAAGTGGGATTGGTGTACTGATCATTACCACCAAGTATCATCAAGATTGGTGAAAAAATATTTGCTGGTATTTCGGAAACTCGTTATTTCTTAGAAGATTGGCAACCCCTCTCAATGAAAGTGCTTTTCCACAGTCTCTGCTATGGCTACTTGAACAGGAAACCAACCAGAGAGACAAAACTGAGATCTCCTTTATTTTGTCAAGTTTCAAAGAGCTACTACAAACCATGTTGTATTTAGAGTTCCAAATTCATCTATCTACATAGGAGAGAACAGAGGGAAACCTAAAAATATAAACTGCTACTGTAAACGAATGCTTCAACCTAGAAGTTCAAAATTTGGTGAGTCAATGGGATTTGTGTACAGATCATTACCACCAAGTACCATCAAGATTGGGTAAAAAAAATTTGCTGTTATTTCGGAAACTCGTTATTTCTGGAAGCTTGGCAACCCCTTTCAATGAAAGTGATTTTCCACAGTCTGTGCCTAGGGCTACTTGAAGAGGAAACAAACCATAGAGACAAAACTGAGAACTACTTTTTTTTGTCAAGTTTCAAAAGCTACTACAAACCATGTTGGATTTAGAGTTCCAAATTTTTCGATCTATATAAGAGAGAACAGAATGAAACCTAAAAATAAAAACTGCTACTGTAAACGAACGCTTCAACCTAGAAAACAAAATTTGGTGAGCCAAGTGGGATTTGTGTACTTTTCATTACCACCACTTATCATCAAATTGGGTGAAAAGTATTTGCTGGTATTTCGGAAACTCGTAATTTCTTGGAAGCTTCACAACTCCTTTCAATGAAAGTGCTTTTCCACAGTCTCTTCTTAGGGCTACTTGAAGAGGAAATAAATTATTGAGACAAAACTGAGAATTACTTTTTTTGTAAAGTTTCAAGAGCTAGTACAAACCATGTTGGATTTAGAGTTCCAAATTCAGCTATCTATATAGGAGAGAACAGAGGGAAACCTAAAAAGAAAAACTGTTACTGTAAACGAACGCTTCAACCTGGAAGAACAAAATTAGGTGAGCCAAGTGGGAATTGTGTACTTGTCATTACCAGCACGTATCATCAAGATTGGGAGAAAAAATATTTGCTGGTATTTCGGAAACTTGTAATTTCTTGGAAGCCTGGCAACACCTTTCAATGAAAGTGCTTTTCCACAGTCTCTGCTTAGGACTACTTGAAGAGGAAAAAAACCATAGGGACAAAACTGAGAACTCCTTTATTTTGTCAAGTTTCAAAAAGCTACTACAAACCATGTTGGATTAAGAGTTCCAAATTATTCTATCTATATTGGAGAGAACAGAGTGAAACCTAAAAATAAAAACTACTACTGTAAATGACCGCTTCACCTCGAAGAACAAAATTTCGTGAGCCAACTGGGATTTGTGTACTCATAATTACCACCAAGTATCATCGAGATTGGGTGAAAAAATATTTCGTGGTATTTCGGAAACTCGTTATTTCTTGGAAGATGGCAACCCCTTTCAATGAAAGTGCTTTTCCACAGTCTGTGCCTAGGGCTACTTGAAGATGAAACAAACCATAGAGACAAAACTGAGCACTCCTTTATTTGTCAAGTTTCAAATAGCTACTACAAATCATGTTGGATTTAGCATTTCAAATTCATCTATCTATATAGGAGATAACAAAGTGAAACCTAAAAATAAAAACTGCTACTGTAAACGAACGCTTCAACATAGAAGAACAAAATTTGGTAAGCCAAGTGGGATTTGTGTACTTGTCATTACCACCACGTATCATCAAGATTGGGTAAAAAATATTTGCTGGTATTTCGGAACTCATTATTTCTTCCAAACTTGGCAACCCCTTTCAAAGAAAGTGCTTTTCCACAGTCTCTGCTTAGGGCTACTTGAGGAGGAAACAAACCATAGAGACAAAACTGAGAACTCCTTTATTTTGTCAAGTTTCAAGGAGATACTACAAACCATGTTGATTTAGAGTTCCAAATTCATCTATCTATATAGGAGAGAACAGAGGGAAACCTAAATATAAAAACTGCTACTGTAGACGAACGCTTCAACCTAGAAGAACACAATTTATTGAGCCATGTGGGATTTGTGTACTGATCATTATCGCCAAAGTATCATTAGGATAGGGTGAAAAAATATTTGCTGGTATTTCGGAAACTCGTTATTTCTTGGAAGCTTGGCAACCCCTTCAATGAAAGTGCTTTTCCACAGTCTGTGCCTAGGGCTACTTGAAGAGGAAACAAACCATAGAGACAATACTCAGAATTCCTTTATTTTGTCAAGTTTCAAAGAGCTACTACAAACCATGTTGGATTTAGAGTTCCAAATTCATCTATCTATATATAAAAAGAAGAGAGTGAAACCTATATATAAAAACCGCTACTGTAGACGAACGCTTCAACCTAGAAATACAAAATTTGGTGAGCCAAGTGGGATTGGTGTACTGATCATTACCACCAAGTATCATCAAGATTGGGTGAAAAAATATTTGCTGGTATGTCGGAAACTCGTTATTTCTTGGAAGCTTGGCAACCCCTTTCAATGAAAGTGATTTTCCACAGTCTGTGCCTAGGGCTACTTGAAGAGGATACAAACCATAGAGACAATACAGAGAACTACTTTATTTTGTCAAGTTTCAAAAGCTACTACAAACCATGTTGGATTTCGTGTTCCAAATTTTTCGATCTATATAAGAGAGAACAGAATGAAACCTAAAAATAAAAACTGCTACTGTAAACGAACGCTTCAAGCTAGAAGAAAAAAATTTGGTGAGCCAAGTGGGATTTGTGTACTTGTCATTACCACCACGTATCATCAAGATTGGGTGAAAAAGTATTTGCTGGTATTTCGGAAACTCGTAATTTCTTGGAAGCTTCACAACTCCTTTCAATGAAAGTGCTTTTCCACAGTCTCTTCTTAGGGCTACTTGAAGAGGAAACAAATTATTGAGACGAAACTGAGAACTACTTTTTTTGTGAAGTTTCATAGAGCTAGTACAAACCATGTTGGATTTAGAGTTCCAAATTCATTTATCTATATAAGAGAGAACAGAGTGAAACCTAAATATAAAACTGCTACTGTTGACGAACGCTTAAACCTAGAAGAACAAAATTTGGTGAGCCAAGTGGGATTTGTGGTCTGATCATTACCACCAAGTATCATCAAGATTGGGTGAAAAAATATTTGCTGGTATTTCGGAAACTCGTTATTTCTTAGAAGCTTGACAACCCCTCTCAATGAAATTGCTTTTCCAAGTCTGTGCCTAGGGCAACTTGAAGAGGAAACAAACCATAGAGACAAAACTGAGAACTCCTTTATTTTGTCAAGTTTCAAAGAGCTACTACAAACCATGTTAGGTTTTGAGTTCCAAATTCATCTATCTATAAAAGAGAGGGCAGAGTGAAACCTAAATTAAAAAATTGCTAGTGTAGACAAACGCTTAAACATAGGAGAACAAAACTTGGTGAGCCAAGTGTGATTGGTGGACTGATCATTACCACCAATATCATCAAGATTGGGTGAAAAAATATTTGCTGGTATTTTGGAAACTCGTTATTTTTTAGGAGCTTAGCAACCCCTCTCAATGAAAGTGCTTTTCACAGTCTGTGCCTAGGGCTACTTGAAGAGGAAACAAACCATAGAGACAAAACAGAGAACTCCTTTATTTTGTCAAGTTTCAAAGAGCTACTACAAACCATGTTGAATTTAGAGTTCCAAATTCATTTATCTATATAAGAGAAAACAGAGTGAAACCTAAATATAAAAACTGCTACTGTAGACGAACGCTTAAACCAAGAAGAACAAAATTTGGTGAGCCAAGTGGGATTTGTGGACTTATCATTACCACTAAGTATCATCAAGATTGGGTGAAAAAATAATTGCTGGTATTTTGGAAACTTGTTGTTTCTTAGAAGGTTGGCAACCCCCTCAATGAAAGTGCTTTTTCAAGTCTGTGCCTAGGGCAACTTGAAGAGGAAACAAACAATAGAGATGAAACTGAGAACTCCTTTATTTCATCAAGTTTCGAAGAGCTACTGCAAACCATGTTGGATTTAGAGTTCCAAATTCATCTATCTATATAGGAGAGAACAGAGTGAAACCTAAAAATAAAAACTGCTACTGTAAACGAACGCTTCAACCTAGAAGAACAAAATTGGGTGAGCCAAGTGGGATTTGTGTACCGATCATTACCACCGAGTATCACAAGGATTGGGTGAAAAAATATTAGCTGGTATTTTGGAAACTCGTTATTGCTTAGAAGCTTGGCAACCCCTCTCAATTAAAGTGGTTTTCCACAGTCTGTGCCTAGGGCTACTTTAAGAGGATACAAACCATAGAGACAAAACTGAGAACTAATTTATTTTGTCAAGTTTCAAAGAGCTACTACAAACCATGTTGGATTTAGAGTTCCAAATTTTTCGGTCTATATAAGAGAGAACAGAATGAAACCTAAAAAAAAAAAAAAAAAAAAAAAAAAAAAAAAAAAAAAAAAAAAAAACTGCTACTGTAAACGAACGCTTCAACCTAGAAGAACAAAATTTGGTGAGTCAAGTGGGATTTATGTACCGATCATTACCACCAAGTATCATCAAGATTGGGTGAAAAAATATTTGCTGGTATTTCGGAAACTCGTTATTTCTTCGAAGCTTGGCAAACCCTATCAATGAAAGTTCTTTTCCACAGTCTCAGCTTAGGGCTACTTGAAGAGGAAACAAATCATAGAAACAAAACTGAGAACACCTTTATTTTGCCAAGTTTCAAAGATCTACTACAAACCATGATGGATTTAGAGTTCCAAATTCATCTATCTATATAGGAGAGAACAGAGGGTAACCTAAATATAAAAACTGCTATTGTGGACGAAATCTTCAACCTAAAAGAACAATATTTGCTAAACCAAGTGGGATTTATGTACCAATCATTACCACCACGTATCTTCAAGATTGAGTGAGAAAATATTTGCCGCTATTTCGGAAACTCGTAATTTCTTGGAAGCTTGGCAACCCCTTTCAATGAAAGTGCTTTTCCATAGTCTCTGCTTAGGGCTACTTGAAGAGGAAACAAATAATAGAAACAAAACTGAGAACTCCTTTATTTTGTCAAGTTTCAAAGATCTACTACAAACCATGTTGGATTTAGAGTTCCAAATTCATCTATCTATATAGGAGAGAAGAGAGGAAATCCAAAATATAAAAACTGATACTGTAGACAAACGCTTCAACCTAGAAGAACACAATTTGGTGACCCAAGTGGGATTTGTGTGCTGACCATTACCACCACGTATCATGAAGATTGGGTGAAAAAATATTTGCTGGTATTTCGGAAACTCGTTATGTCTTAGAAGCTTGGCAACCCCTCTCAATAAAAGTGCTTTTCCACAGTCTGTGCCTAGGGCTACTTGAAGAGAAAACTAACCATACAGACAAAACTGAGAACTACTTTATGTTGTCAAGTTTCAAAGAGCTACTACAAACCATGTTGGATTTAGAGTTCCAAATTATCTATCTATATAGGAGAGAACAGAGGGAAACCTAAATATAAAAACTGCTACTGTAGACGAACGCTTCAACGTAGAAGAACAAAATTTGGTGAGCCAAATGTTATTTCTGTACTGATCATTACCACCAAGTATCATCAAGATTGGGTGAAAAAATATTTGCTGGTATTTCGGAAACTCGTAATTTCTTGGAAGCTTGGCAACCCCTTTCAATGAAAGTGCTTTTCCACAGTCTCTGCTTAGGGCTACTTGAAGAGGAAACAAACCATAGAGACAGAACTGAGAACTACTTTTTTTTTGAAGTTTCAAAGAGCTACAACAAACCATGTTGGATTTAGAGTTCCAAATTCATCTATCTATGTAGAAGAGAATAGAGAAAAACCTAAATATAAAAACTGCTAATGTAGACGAACGCTTCAACGTAGAAGGACAAAATTTGGTGAGCCAAGTGGGATTTGTGCTCTGATCATTACCACCAAGTATCATCAAGATTGGGTGAAAAAATATTTGCTGGTATTTCGGAAGCTCGTTATTTCTTAGAAGCTTGGAAATGAAAGTGTATTTCCACAGTGTGTGCCTAGGACTACTTGAAGAGGAAACAAACCATAGAGACAAATCTGAGAACTCATTCATTTTGTCAAGTTTCAAAGAGCTACTACAAACCATGTTGGATTTAGAGTTCCAAATTCATCTATCTATTTAAGAGAGAACAGAGGGAAACCTAAATATAAAAACTGCTGCTGTAGACGAATGCTTCAACCTAGAAGAACAAAATTTGGTGAGCCAAGTGGGATTTGTGTATTGATCATTACCACAAAGTATCATCAATATTGGGTGAAAAAATATTTGCTGGTATTTCGGAAGCTCGTTATTTCTTAGAAGCTTGGAAATGAAAGTGTATTTCCACAGTGTGTGCCTAGGACTACTTGAAGAGGAAACAAACCATAGAGACAAAACTAAGAACTCCTTTATTTTGTCAACTTTCCAAGAGCTACTACAGACCATGTTGGATTTAGAGTTCCAAATTCATCTATCTATATAGGAGAGAACAGAGGGCAACCTGAAAATATAAACTGATACTGTAAACGAACGATTCAACCTAGAAGAACAAAATTTGATGAGTCAAGTGGGATTTGTGTACCGATCATTACCACCAAGTATCATCAAGATTGGGTGAAAAAATATTTGCTGGTATTTTGGAAACTCGTTATTTCTTAGAAGATTGGCAACCCCTCTCAATGAAAGTGCTTTTCCACAGTCTCTGCCTATGGCTACTTGAACAGGAAACCAACCAGAGAGACAAAACTGAGATCTCCTTTATTTTGTCAAGTTTCAAAGAGCTACTACAAACCATGTTGTATTTAGAGTTCCAAATTCATCTATCTACATAGGAGAGAACAGAGGGAAACCTAAAAATATAAACTGCTACTGTAAACGAATGCTTCAACCTAGAAGTGTCAAAATTTGGTGAGTCAATGGGATTTGTGTACAGATCATTACCACCAAGTACCATCAAGATTGGGTAAAAAAAATTTGCTGGTATTTCGGAAACTCGTTAATTCTTGGAAGCTTGTCAACCCCTCTCAATGAAGTGCTTTTCCACAGTCTGTGCCTAGGGCTATTGAAGAGGAAACAAACCATAGAGACAAAACTGAGAACTCCTTTATTTTGTCAAGTTTCAAAGAGTTACTACAAACCATGTTGGGTTTAGAGTTCCAAATTCATCTATCTATATAGGAGAGAACGGAGGGAAACCTAAAAATAAAAACTGCTACTGTAAACAAACGCTGGAAACTAGAAGACAAAATTTGTTGAACCAAGTGGGATTTGTGTACTAGTCAATACCCCCACGTATCATCAAGATTGGGTGAAAAAATATTTGCTGGTATTTCGGAAACTCATAATTTCTTGGAAGCCTGGCAACCCCTTTCTATGAAAGTGCTTTTCCACAGTGTATACTTAGGGCTACTTGAAAAGGAAACAAACCATAGAGAGAAAACTGAGAACTACTTTTTTTTGTCAAGTTTCAAAGAGCTACTACCAACCATGTTGGATTTAGAGTTCCAAATTCATCTATCTATATAGGAGAGAACAGAGGGAAACGTAAATATAAAAACTGCTACTGTATACGAACGCTTACACTTAGAAGAACAAAATTTGGTGAGAAAAGTGGGATTTGTGTTCTTGTCATTACCACCACGTATCATCCAGATTGGGTAAAATATATTTGCTGTTATTTCGGAAAGACCTAATTTCTTGGAAGCTTGGCAACCCCTTTCAATGAAAGTGCTTTTCCACAGTCTCTGCTAAGGGCTACTTGAAGAGGATACAAACCATAGGGACAAAACTGAGAACTACTTTTTTTGTCAAGTTTCAAAGAGCTACTACAAACCATGTTGGATTTAGATTTCCAAATTCATTTAACTATATAGGATAGAAGAGAGGGAAACCTAAATATAATAACTGCTACTCTCGACGAATGCTTCAAACCAGAAGAGCAAAATTTGGTGAGCCAAGTGGGATTTGTGTACTGATCATTAACACCAAGTATCATCATGATTGGGTGAAAAAATATTGGCTGGTATTTCGGAAACTCGTTATTTCTTAGAAGCTTTGCAACCCCTCTCAATGAAAGTGCTTTTCCACAGTCTGTGCCTAGGTTTACTTGAAGAGGAAACAAACCATAGAGACAAAACTGAGAACGCCTTTATTTTATCAAGTTTCAAAGAGCTACTAGAAACCATGTTGAATTTAAAGTTCCAAATTCATCTATCTATATAGGAGAGAACACAGGGAAACCTAAAAATATAAACTGCTACTGTAAACGAATGCTTCAACCTAGAAGAACAAAATTTGGTGGGCCAAGGGGGATTTGTGTCCTTGTCATTACGACCACGTATCATTCAGATTGGGTGAAAAACTATTTGCTGGTATTTCAGAAACTCGTAATTTCTTGGAAGCTTGGCAACCCCTTTCAATGAAAGTGCTTTTCCACAGTCTCTGCTTAGGGCTACTTGAAGAGGAAACAAATTATAGAGACAAACCTGAGAACTCCTTTATTATATCATGTTTCAAAGAGCTACTACAAACCTTGTTGGATTTAGAGTTCCAAATTCATCTATCTACATAGGAGAGAACAGAGTGAAACCTAAAAATAAAAACTGCTACTTGAAACGAACGCTTCAACCAAGAAGAACAAAATTTGGTAAGCCAAGTGGGATTTGTGCACTTTTCATTACCACCAAGTATCACCAAGATTTGGTGAAAAAATATTTGCTGGTATTTCGGAAACTCGTAATTTCTTGGAAGCTTGGCAACTCCTTTCAATGAAAGTGCTTTTCCACAGGCTCTTCTTAGGGCTACTTGACGAGGAAACAAATCATAGAGACAAATCTGAGAACTCCATTATTTCTTCAAGTTTCAAAGAGCTACTACAGACCATGATGGATTTAGAGTTCCAAATTAATCTATCTATATAGGAGAGAACAGAGGGAAACCTAAATATAAAAACAGCTTCTGTAGACGAACGCTTCAACCTAGAAGAACAAAATTTGGTGGGCCAAGTGTGATTTGTGTACTGATCACTACCACCAAATATCACCAAGATTCATTGAAAAAATATTTGCTGGTTTTTTGGAAACTCGTTATTTCTTAGAAGCTTGGCAACCCGTCTCAATGAAAATGCTTTTCAACAATCTGTGCCTAGGGCTACATGACGAGGAAATACCCATAGAGACAAAACTGAGAACTCCTTTATTTTGTCAAGTTTCAAAGAGCTACTACAAACCATGTTGGATTTAGAGTTCCAAATTCATCTATCTATATAAGAGTGGGCAGAGTGAAACCTAAATTTAAAAACTGCTAGTGTAGACGAACGCTTAAACGTAGAAGAACAAAATTTGTTTAGCCAAGCGGGATTTGTGTACTTGTCATTACCACCACGTATCGTCAAGATTTGGTGAAAAAGTATTTGCTGGTATTTCGTAAACTCGTAATATCTTGGAAGCTTGGCAACTAATTTCAGTGAAAGTGCTTTTCCACAGTCTGTGCTTAGGGCGATGTGAAGATTAAACAAATTATAGAGACAAAACTGAGAACTACTTTTTTTGTCAAGTTTCAAAAAGCTAGTACAAACTATGTTGGATTTAGAGTTCCAAATTCCGCTATCTATATAGGAGAGAACAAAGGGAAACATAAAAATATAGACTGGTACTGTAAACGAACCCTTCAAACTAGAAGAACAAAATTTGGTGAGTCAAGTGGGATTTCTGTACAGATCATTACCACCAAGTATCCTCAAGATTGGGTAAAAAAATATTTGCTGGTATTTCGGAAACTCATTATTTCTTCCAAACTTGGCAACCCCTTTCAAAGAAAGTGCTTTTCCACAGTCTCTGCTTAGGGCTACTTGAAAAGGAAACAAATCATAGAGAAAAAACTGAGAACTGCTTTATTTTGTCAAGTTTCAAAGAGTTACTACAAACCATGTTGGATTTAGAGTTCCAAATTCATCTATCTATATAGGAGAGAACAGAGGGAAACCTAAAAATATAAACTGCTACTGAAAACGAACGCTTCCAGCTAGAAGAACAAAATTTGGTGAGTCAAGTGGGATTTGTGTACCGATCATTACCACCAAGTATCATCCAGATTGGGTGAAAAAATATTTGCTGGTATTTCGGAAACTCGTTATTTCTTGGCAGCTTGGCGACCCGTTTCAATGAAAGTGCTTTTCCAGAGTCTGTGTCTAGGGCTCCTTGAAAAGGACACAAACCATAGAGACAATACTGAGAACTACTTTATTTTGTCAAGTTTCAAAGAGCTACTACAAACCATGTTGGATTTAGAGTTCCAAATTCATCTATCTATATAGGAGAGAACAGAGGGAAACCTAAAAATATAAACTGCTACTGTAAACGAACCCTTCAACATAGAGGAACAAAATTTGGTGAGTCAACTGGGATTTGTGTACTGATTATTTCCACCAAGTATCATCCAGATTGGGTGAAAAAATATTTGCTGATATTTCGGAACCTCGTTATTTCTTGGAAGCTTGGCAATCCCTTTCAATGAAAGTGCTTTTCCACAGTCTGTGCCTAGGGCTACTTGAAGAGGAAACAAACCATAGAGACAATACTGAGAACTCCTTTATGTTGTCAAGTTTCAAACAGCTACTACAAACCATGTTGGATTTAGAGTTCCAAATTTATGTATCTATATAGAAGAAAACAGAGTGAAACCTAAATATAAAAACTGCTACTGTAGAAGAACGCTTCAACCTAGAAGAACAAAATTTGGTGAGTCAAGTGGGATTTCTGTACTGATCATTACCACCAAGTATCATCAAGATTGGGTGAAAAAATATTTGCTCTTATTTCGGAAACTCGTTATTTCTTGGAAGCTTGGCAACCCCTCTCAATGAAAGTGCTTTTCCACAGTCTGTGCCAAGGGCTACTTGAATAGGAAACAAACCGTAGAGACAAAAGTGAGAACTCCTTTATTTTGTCAAGTTTCAAAGAGCTACTACAAACCATGTTGGATTAAGGGTTCCAAATTCATCTATCTATATAGGAGAGAACAGAGGGAAACCTAAAAATAAAAACTGCTACTGCAAATGAACGCTTCAACCTAGAAAAACAAAATTTGGTGAGCCAAGTGGGATTTGTGTACTTGTCATTACCACCACGTATCATCAAGATTGGGTGAAAAAATGTTTCCTGGTATTTCGGAAACTCGTCATTTTTTGGAAGCTTGGCAACCCCTTTTAATGAAAGTGCTTTTCCACAGTCTCTGATTAGGGCTACTTGAAGAAAAAACAAACCATAGAGACAAAACTGAGATCTACTGTTTTTTGTCAAGTTTCAAAAAGCTACTGCAAACCATGTTGGATTTAGAGTTCCAAATTGATCTATCTATATAGGAGAGAACAGAGGGAAACCTAAATATAAAAACGATTACTGTAGACGAAAGCTTCAACTTAGAAGAACAAAATTTGGTGAGCCAAGTGGGATTTGTGTACTGATCATTACCACCAAGTATCATCAAGACTGGGTGAAAAAATATTTGCTGGTATTTCAGGAACTCGTTATTTTTTGGAAGCTTGGCAACCCCTTTCAATGAAAGTGCTTTTCCACAGTCTCTGCTTAGGGCTACATGAAGAGGAAACAAATATTAGGGACAAAACTTAAAATTCCTTTATTTTCTCAAGTTACAAAGAGATACTACAAGCCATGTTGGATTTAGAGTTCCAAATTCATCTATCTATATAGGAGAGAACAGGGGGAAACCTAAAAATATAAACTGCTACTGTAAAAGAACGCTTCAACCTACAAGATCAAAATTTGGTGTGTCAAGTGGGATTTATGTACCGATCATTACTACCAAGTATCATCAAGTTTGGGTGAAAAAATATTTGCGGGTATTTCGGGAACTCGTTATTTTTTGAAAGCTTGGCAACCCCTTTCAATGAAAGTGCTTTTCCATACTCTGTGCCTAGGGCTACTTGAAGAGGAAACAACCATAGAGACAAAACTGAGAAGTCCTTTATTTTGTCAAGTTTCAAAGAGCTATTACAAACCATGTTGGATTTAGAGTTCCAAATTCATCTATCTATATAGGAGAGAACAGAGGGAAACCTAAATATAAAAACGACTACAGTAGACGAACGCTTCAACCTAGAAGAACAAAATTTGGTGAGCCTAGTGGGATTTGTGTACTCATCATTAGCACCACGTATCATCAAGATTCTGTGAAAAAATATTTGCTGGTATTTCGGAAACTCGTTATTTGTTGGAAGCTTGGCAACCCCTTTCAATGAAAGTGCTTTTCCACAGTCTCTGCTTAGGGCTACTTGAAGAGGAAACAAACCATAGAGACAAAGCTGAGAACTCCTTTATTTTGTCAAGTTTCAAAGAGCTACTACAAACCATGTTGGATTTAGAGTTCCAAATTCATCTATCTATATAGGAGAGAACAGAGGGAAACCTAAAAATATAAACTGCTACTCAAAACGAATGCTTCAACCTAGAAGAACAAAATTTGGTGGGCCAAGTGGGACTTGTGTCCTTGTCATTACGACCACGTATCCTCAGATTGGGTGAAAAAATATTTGCTTTTATTTCGGAAACTCCTTATTTCTTAGAAGCTTGGCAACCCCTCTCAATGAATGTTCTTTTCCAAAGTCTGTTCCTAGGGCTATTTGAAGAGGAAACAAACCTTAGAGACAAAACTGAGAACTCCTTTATTTTGTCAAGTTTCAAAGAGCTACTACAAACCATGTTGGATTTAGAGTTCCAATTTCATCTATCTATATAGTAGAGAACAGAGTGAAACCAAAAATAAAAACTGCTACTGTAGACGAACG